>NC_069505.1:84051538-84289038 GCF_027579735.1 Bombina bombina | reverse complement strand
ACAACTAAAAAACCTAGGTAGGCTCATATGCTAATTTCTAAGCCGTTCAAGGCCACCTCTTATCTCAGAGCATGTTGACATTTTTTCACAGCTAGGCAGCGTTAGTTCATGTGTTTCATATAGATAACATTGTGCTCAATCCTGTGGAATTATTTATGAGTCAGCACTGATTGTCTTTAATGCATGTCTGTCAAAAGAACTGAAATAAGGGTCAGTCTGCAGAGGCTAAGATACAAGGTAATCACAGAGATAAAATGTATATTAACATAACTGTGTTGGTTATACAGAACTGGGGAATGGGTAATAAAGGGAATATTTACTTTTTTAAACAATAATAATTTTGGAGTAGACTGTCCCTTTAAACTATTGTGCAATGATAAATACAGGTGGTAGACATTTTCCCTGACTGGAAACATTGTTTGCTTACTGAATAATAGATGGAGACCAGTGTGTCTTTGACAAACAGCTTTCTTCTTAAAAATAAAGAATTAATATAAATGTGTTTATGTAGCTTTCTCTATATGTACCTTCAAATGAATTGCCCATCCCTACCATGGCTATCTCTCTGTCTTTTATACTGAATGCAGTCTCAGTAACTTTTTATGTAGTCCAAACATTAAATTCAGGACTCAGGGGGATATCTAGCAAGCCGACAACCGCAAATACACCGGAATTCCACAGCGTAAGTGTTGTGAGCTTGATCTGACCTAGTTATCAAAGCCTACAGACCGGCAAAAGTTGAAATCTGTGAGGTAACATACGATCCGCCAGTTTCAATCCGACGCAGATCGATGCTTACGTAATTACAGGTTTTCCGAATACACATTTGGCTCAATTTGACACTTTTTCAAAGTTATCAAATAGTTAACAGGTACGCTTATGGCTGTTCTGGCCCAACGTACCTGGTTTTCAATCCGCCACCCTGGAGGCTGCGAATTCCATAGGAATCAATGGGAGTCTAAAAGCAGCGAAAGCTTATGTTCGATGCTGCCAGATATCCCATTGATTTATATGGTAGAAAACAAGTTACACTTACACCTAACACCCTAACATAAGCCCCAAGTCTAAACACCCCTAATCTGCTGTCCCGACATCGCTGCAACCTAAATAAAATTTATTAACCCCTATCCCTCTGTTTCCGGACCCCGCTACCACTAAATAAACTTATTATCCCCTAAACCTCTGGCCTCCCACATCACTACCACTAACTAAACCTATTAGCCCCTAAACCGCCAGCCCCCCACATCACCATAAACTAAATTAAGCTATTAACCCCTAAATCTAACAAGCCGTTAACTTTAAATTAAAATTACAACATCCCTATCTTAAAATAAATGTAAACTTACCTGTAGAATTAAAATAAACTATTTTTAAACTATTAATTAACTTTCCCTATTATACTACACTTAAATTAAACTACCAATTAAATTAACTAAATTACATATTAAAAAACCTAACCCGGGGGGCGGAGCCAGCAACGAGCATAGATGGCCGCACATCATTAGAGCTCCTATTTTAAATTTGTTAGAATCAGCGTAAATCAAACTTCCAATACATTTATATATTTACACCCAGTAGCTGTGAATATTGTTTACGGGATACTTTTGGGCCCCGGCATCCCACGCTCGCACCTGACATAGTAAATTCTGAGGAGTCAATTCATCATGAGGCGGATGGGACTGCCGATGAGCTCTTGATAATGAGCGTTTCTGCCAGTGCCCCATCCGGGGCTCACGGGGAAACCCAAGAAGGAGGAGGAGATTGGGATCCTTGGGTGCTCTCGGAGTGGGTCAATGTGGAGGACATATACCATCAGCTGGGCGAGTGTGGAGTCTCTCACACAGGCCTGGGAGGCAGAGCAACTAATCCGGAGTGCACAAGGATAGCTCTGGTGCAATCATTTGTTTTGCAGAAGCAAGTTTGCATGCCCTACGCAGCCGGATACAAGGCCGCTGAAATAAGCAGTACAGAGCTTGATCCTAATGAAGCGGCAGGCATAGGCTGGCAGCCATTATAGCATACATACACGGGACTCACACTATGGAGAGAGGGAATAGGGTGAGATGGCGCTTTTCCTATGCACCCACTTTTCCCCAAATACTGAGACGTTTGATTATACCCTCCTATCCTTTGGAACTTTTGAAGAGGACCTTGCGGTCTGAATTTTTATTCATATTTTAGGTCACCATATTATTCTAAGTAAGTTTATTGAAGTTGTTTTGTTGTTAGTTTAGCACTAGTTGCTGCAGCGCATCGTTTACATATTTATCTTCAATTTAGTCCACCTCTCACGGTAGTTTTATACGTCTAGGTGGCTAGTTGTTTCCCTAGCAGTTTAGATTGTACTCTGTATAGCCATACTAAATTATAGTCCATGTTTAGCTTCAGGTCATACGTTTATTATTTAATGTTACCATTTGCTTCCAATATTTATATGTGTACAGCATGGGTCCTTTTAGTATTATATAGCTAGAATATTTTTTTTTTATATATATACTCATGTTTATTTAGCTCAAGCATCTGGTCTATATATGGATTGTCACTTCCTAATATGTTTAAAGTGTTTCTCAATTCATAATGCAGCTTACTTTCTGTTAAGTATTTGCCAGTACAATATATAGTATATTTATATTTGAATGTGCTTATTATAGGTAGGGATGGTCACTAGATTATTATTTTGGCACATTTATACTGTATGACTACTAACCATATGTTATAGTGGTGTTCCTTATAATCCCATATGGTGTAAAATGGTATCCCACATTAAGTGAAGCTTATATATGTGCTTCCATTTTATTTAGTGCCTTACACTGTTTTTAGTGAGTATAGTGTCTTGCTTCAGTAATAACACAAGGACTATGACTTAGCCCAGTATTATCTTTGAGACAATTGCTCCTATTTCTACCCACACCTAACATCAAGTTAGATGTTTAGCTAGAACTGCATATATAATATTCACTATAGAATTGAGTTACTTTTGCCCATATAGAGTTTGTACTAAGCTCATACTTTTATTAGTGCTGGACTGGATAATAGACCTACCCCCAAAGAAACCCTAACATAGTTCTTCACCTCTGAGGGTTACTTTTCTTGCTACCCTGTCACTAAGCACCCACACTATACTATACTGTTTTACCCCCTAAACCGCCGCTCCCGGACCCCGCCACACCAAAATAAAGTTATTTACCAATAAACCGCCGCTCCCGGACCCTGACGCAACTCTAATAAATGTATAATTTTTTTAACCCCTAAACCGCCACTCCCGGAGCCCACCGCCACCTACATTATATTTATTAACCCCTAATCTGCCCCCCTACACCGCCGCCACCTAAATAAAAGTTATTAACCCCTATCCCGCCGCTCCCAGACCCCGCCACAACTAAAGTATTTAACCCCTAAATCGCCGCTCCCGGACCCCGCCGCCACCTATATTATATTTATTAACCCCTAATCTGCCCCCCCTATACCGCCGCCACTATAATAAACATATTAACCCCTAAACCTAAGTCTAACCCTAAACCTAACACCCACTAACTTAAATATAATTTAAATAAATATAAATAAATATTCCTATCATTAACTAAATTATTCCTATTTAAAACTAAATACTTAGCTATAAAATAAACCCTAAGCTAGCTACAATAAAACTAATAGTTACATTGTAGCTAGCTTAGGGTTTATTTTTATTTTACAGGCACCATATATTTATTTTAACTAGGTACAATAGTTATTAAATAGTTATTAACTATTTAATAGCTTCCTAGTTAAAATAAAGACACATTTACCTGTAAAATAAAGCCTAACCTAAGTTACAATTACACCTAACACTACACTATAATTAAATAAATTAACTAAATTAACTACAATTACAATTAAAAAAAAAATTAACTAAAGTACAAAAAAAAAACACTAAATTACAGAAAATAATAAAATAATTACAAGAATTTTAAACTAATTAGACCTAATTTAATCCCCCTAATAAAATAAAAAAGCCCCCCAAAATAATAAAAATCAAAATAATAAAAATCCCTACCCTATACTAAATTACAAATAGCCCTTAAAAGGGCTTTTTGAGGGGCATTGCCCCAAAGTAATCAGCTCTTTTACCTGTAAAAAAATATACAATACCCCCCCAACATTAAAACCCACCACCCACACACCCAACCCTACTTTAAAACCCACCCAATCCCACCTTAAAAAACCTTACACTAGCCCCCTGAAGATCACCCTACCTTGAGATGTCTTCACCCAACCGGGCCGAAGTCCTCAACGAAGCCGGGCAGAAGTGGTCCTCCAGACGGGCAGAAGTCTTCATCCAAGCCAGGCAGAAGAGGTCCTCCAGATGGGCAGAAGTCTTCATCCAGGCGGCATCTTCTATCTTCATCCATCCGAGAGCGGAGCAGGTCCATCTTCAAGACATCCAACAGGCTGACGACTACCCGACGAATGAATATTCCTTTAAATGACGTCATCCAAGATGGCGTCCCTTGAATTCCGATTGGCTGATAGAATTCTATCAGCCAATCAGAATTAAGGTAGGAAAAATCCTATTGGCTGATACAATCAGCCACTAGGATTGAGCTTGCATTCTATTGCATAACTGCATAGCCACTGCATAGAATGCGAGCTCAATCCTATTGGTTGATTGCATCAGCCAATAGGATTTTTCCTACCTTAATTCAGATTGGCTGATAGAATTCTATCAGCCAATCAGAATTCAAGGGACGCCATCTTGGATGACGTCATTTAAAGGAATATTCATTCGTCGGGTAGTCTTCGGCCTGGAAGGATGCTCCGCGTCGGATGTCTTGAAGATGGACTCGCTCCGCTCTGGATGGATGAAGATAGAAGATGCCGTCTGGATGAAGACTTCTGCCCGTCTGGAGGACCTCTTCTGCCCGGCTTGGATGAAGACTTCTGCCCGTCTGGATGACCACTTCTGCCTGGCTTCATTGAGGACTTCGGCCCGGTTGGGTGAAGATGTCTCAAGGTAGTGTGATCTTCAGGGGGTTAGTGTTAGTTTTTTTTAAGAGGGGATTGGATGGGTTTTAAAGTAGGGTTGGGTGTGTGGGTGGTGGGTTTTAATGTTCAGGGGGTATTGTATCTTATTTTACAGGTAAAAGAGCTGATTTCTTTGGGGCAATGCCCCACAAAAAGACCTTTTATGGGCTATTTGTAATTTAGTATAGGGAAGGGATTTTTATTATTTTGGGGGGCTTTTTTATTTTATTAAGGGGATTATATTAGGTGTAATTAGTTTAAAATTCTTGTAATTATTTTATTATTTTCTGTGATTTAGTGTTTGTTTGTTTTTTAATTGTAGTTAATTTAGTTAATTTATTTAATTATAGTGTAGTGTTAGGTGTAATTGTAACTTAGGTTAGGTTTTATTTTACAGGTAAATTTGTCTTTATTTTAACTAGGTAACTATTAAATAGTTAATAACTATTTAATAACTATTGTACCTAGTTAAAATAAATACAAAGTTGCCTGCAAAATAAAAATAAACCCTGAGCTAGCTACAATGTAACTATTAGTTATATTGTAGCTACTTAAGGTTTATTTTATAGGTAAGTATTTAGTTTTAAATAGGAATAATTTAGTTAATGATAGGAATATTTATTTAGATTTATTTAAATTATATTTAAGTTAGTGGGTGTTAGGTTTAGGGTTAGACTTAGGTTTAGGGTTTAATATGTTTATTATAGTGGCAGCGGTGTAGGGGGAGCAGATTAGGGGTTAATAAATATAATGTAGGTGGCGGCGGGGTCCGGGCGCGGCGGTTTAGGGGTTAAACACTTTATTTAGTTGTGGCGGGGTCCGGGAGCGGTGGGATAAGGGTTAATAACTTTTATTTAGGTGACGGCGGTGTAGGGGGGGGCAGGTTAGGGGTTAATAAGTATAATGTAGGTGGCGGCAGTGTAGGGGGGCCAGATTAGTGGTGTTTAGACTCAGGGTACATGTTAGGGTGTTAGGTGTAGACATTCCCATAGAAATCAATGGGATATCGGGCAGCAGCGAACATGACCTTTCGCTGCTTTCCGACTCCCATTAATTCCTATGGCATCCGCCGCCTCCAGGGTGGCAGATTGAAAACCAGGTACGCTGGGCCGGAATAGTTGCGAGCGTACCTGGTAGAAATTTGCTAACTTCCAAAAGTAGTCAGATTGTGATGAACTTGCATTCGGAACATCTGTAGTGATGTAAGCATCGATCTGTGTCGGACTGAGTCCGGTGGATCACATGTCAAGTCACTAAATTCTACTTTTGCCAGTCTGTAAGGTTTGATAACTAAGGCGAATCAGGCCCGCCACAAATACGCTCCGGAATTCCAGCGTATTTGCGGTTGACAGCTTGATAAATAGAGGCCTATACCTAGAGTGGAGGGTTTCACTTACTCACTATGGGGCCGGTTTACCAATGTCAGACATGATACGCTGTAGCACATAATGTCCACCAGACATTGCTGAAGGACGACAGCATACGCTGTTGGCATTTAACATTGCACAAGCAGTTCTCGTGAACTGCTTGTGCAATGCCCCCCCTTCAGATTCCCATCCAATCGGACGCTAGCAGGGGGTGTCAATCAACCCGATCGTATGAGATTAGGCAGATTGATGTCTGCAGCCTCAGAGGCAGCGGACCAGTTAAGGAGCAGCGATCTTAAGACTGCTGCTTCATAACTGCTGTTTCCGGCGAGCCTGAAGGCTCCCACGGAAACAGAGGCATCAGTGGTCATTTGGCCCTTTATAAATCGGCCCCTACAACTCGTTTTGAGACTAATTTGTATCTCAGTTTAAATACGGGAAAAAAAAATTTAGGGCTAGGTTACGCCCTCTTCTGCTTTTTGCGTGCGCTGGAAATAGCGTGAGTATCACAAGTTAAAAATAAATGCATTCGCTTGAGCACAATCACGAGTTATGCCCATCAGATTAGCACAACTGAGGAACTCACATAAAGGGTAAGGGAGGAAAATAAAGTTACATTAAACATAACATAAATACACTTAAATGTACTGTTACACTTGCGTTCGCATTGCTGGGATGCTTTGTGCTCATGAGAGCGAACTTCCATAGGCTGCAATGGGAGCTCTTTCTCAGGCCGTCAGACTCATCATGTGAACAAGTGCAGCAATGGGCAGCAAAATGTAAATAATATATGTATATGACTATACACATATTAACACATAAATATATATGTATATGACTATACACATATTAACACATAAATATATATATATATATATATATATATATATATATGACTATACACATAGTAACAAATAAATATATATATATATATGACTATACACATATTAACACATAAATATATATGTATATGACTATACACATAGTAACACATATATATATATATGACTATACACATATTAACACATAAATATATATGTATATCACTATACACATATTAACACATAAATATATATGTATATGACTATATACATATTAACAAATAAATATATATAAATGTATATGACTATACACATAGTAACACATAAATATATATGTATATGACTATACACATAGTAACACATAAATATATATGTATATGACTATACACATATTAACACATAAATATATATGTATATGACTATACACATAGTAACACATAAATATATATGTATATGACTATACACATAGTAACACATAAATATATATATATATATATATATATATATATATATATATATATATATATATATATATGACTATACACATAGTAACACATAAATTTATATGTATATGACTATACACATTGTAACACATAAATATATATGTATATGACTATACACATAGTAACACATAAATATATATGTATATGACTATACACATAGTAACACATAAATATATATGTATATGACTATACACATATTAACACATAAATATATATGTATATGACTATACACATATTAACACATAAATATATATGTATATGACTATACACATATTAACACATAAATATATATGTATATGACTATACACATATTAACACATACATATATATGTATATGACTATACACATCTTAACACATAAATATATATGTATATGACTATACACATATTAACACATAAATATATATGTATATGACTATACACATAGTAACACATAAATATATATGTATATGACTATACACATCTTAACACATAAATATATATGTATATGACTATACACATATTAACACATAAATATATATGTATATAAATATACACATATTAACACATAAATATATATGTATATCACTATACACATAGTAACACATAAATATATATGTATATGACTATACACATATTAACACATAAATATATATGTATATGACTATACACATAGTAACACTTAAATATATATGTATATGGCTATACACATATTAACACATAAATATATATGTATATGACTATACACATATTAACACATAAATATATATGTATATGACTATACACATATTAACACATAAATATATATGTATATCACTATACACATATTAACACATAAATATATATGTATATGACTATATACATATTAACAAATAAATATATATAAATGTATATGACTATACACATATTAACACATAAATATATATGTATATGACTATACACATATTAACACATAAATATATATGTATATGACTATACACATATTAACACAAATATATATGTATATGACTATACACATATTAACACATAAATATATATGTATATGACTATACACATAGTAACACATAAATATATATGTATATGACTATACACATCTTAACACATAAATATATATGTATATGACTATACACATATTAACACATAAATATATATGTATATCACAATACACATATTAACACATAAATATATATGTATATGACTATACACATAGTAACACATAAATATATATGTATATGACTATACACATAGTAACACATAAATATATATGTATATGACTATACACAAATTAACACATAAATATATATGTATATGACTATACACATAGTAACACATAAATATATATGTATATGACTATACACATATTAACACATAAATATATATGTATATGACTATACACATATTAACACATATATATATATATATATATGTATATCACTATACACATAGTAACACATAAATATATATGTATATGACTATACACATATTAACACATAAATATATATGTATATGACTATACACATAGTAACACATAAATACACATGTATATGACTATACACATATTAACACATAAATATATATGTATATGACTATACACATAGTAACACACACATATATATATATATATATATATATATATATATATATATATATGTGTATATCACTATACACATAGTAACACATAAATATATATGTATATGACTATACACATAGTAACACATAAATATATATGTATATGACTATACACATATTAACACATAAATATATATGTATATGACTATACACATATTAACACATAAATGTATATGTATATGACTATACACATATTAACACATAAATATATATGTATATGACTATACACCTAGTAACACATAAATATATATGTATATGACTATACACATAGTAACACATAAATATATATGTATATGACTATACACATAGTAACACATAAATATATATGTATATGACTATACACATATTAACACATAAATATATATGTATACGACTATACACATATTAACACATAAAAATATATGTATATGACTATATACATAGTAACACATAAATATATATATATATGAATATATATATATATATGACTATACACATAGTAACACATAAATATATATGTATATGACTATACACATATTAACACATAAATATACATGTACATGACTATACACATATTAACACATCAAAATACATGTACATGACTATACACATATTAACACATAAATATATATGTATATGACTATACACATATTAACACATAAATATATATGTATATCACTATACACATATTAACACATAAATATATATGTATATGACTATACACATAGTAACACATAAATATATATGTATATGACTATACACATATTAACACATAAATATATATGTATATGACTATACACATATTAACACATAAATATATATGTATATGACTATACACATCTTAACACATAAATATATATGTATATGACTATACACATATTAACACATAAATATATATGTATATGACTATACACATATTATGGCCGAAACATGTTAGCCATTCCAGTCCTCCCTTTGATTGGGATGCCTGTCCCATTTTTAACATTTGTGGAAATAAAGTTTATCATTTTTAGCTACAGCGGTCTCTCTTCAGTTTTTGTGTTTATACACACCAGTACCGGAACCGCTGTACCCGCCTGGTCGGGGTTTTGCTTGGCTGTCCATCCAGGATTTTCATTTAGAGCCACTCCCCCCCCCCCCCCGCAAGCACATCACTGGAGACGTAGGGTGGAGCCTCGGTTTGAATGCAGAGAGAAGCGTGTGCCACGGGAACGCCGGAGAGAAGCTGTGGGACTCACACCAGGTGTTGAAGGTCCCTGTACAGCGCCGGAGAGGATTTTCCTGAGGTTTGATATACACGCCAAACTGAGTATCAGGTATTCTGTTCCCTGCATCTGAGGTGGGGGGGGGGGTGTGGAACCACATTGCACTATATTGACTATATTGTCAACAACATTCAAGGTGTTTTGGTGCTGATATTTAAGGACTTCCTGTTGTGAATATTCTGAGACTCAGATTATGCTATGCTTATTATTCTCTATACAGCACTGTGCCCATCTCCTTTCATTGCTATACACATATTAACACATAAATATATATGTATATGACTATACACATATTAACACATAAATATATATGTATATGACTATACACATATTAACACATAAATATATATGTATATGACTATACACATATTAACACATATATATATATATGTATATCACTATACACATAGTAACACATAAATATATATGTATATGACTATACACATATTAACACATAAATATATATGTATATGACTATACACATAGTAACACATAAATACATATGTATATGACTATACACATATTAACACATAAATATATATGTATATGACTATACACATATTAACACATAAATATATATGTATATGACTATACACATAGTAACACACATATATATATATATATATATATATATATATATATATGTATATCACTATACACATAGTAACACATAAATATATATGTATATGACTATACACATATTAACACATAAATATATATGTATATGACTATACACATATTAACACATAAATATATATGTATATGACTATACACATATTAACACATAAATATATATGTATATGACTATACACCTAGTAACACATAAATATATATGTATA
The DNA here is from genome assembly GCF_027579735.1 of Bombina bombina. Classification (NCBI taxonomy): domain Eukaryota; kingdom Metazoa; phylum Chordata; class Amphibia; order Anura; family Bombinatoridae; genus Bombina; species Bombina bombina. Next base: position 84,277,656 of record NC_069505.1, on the reverse strand, counting down.
TGACTATACACATAGTAACACATAAATATATATGTATATGACTATACACATAGTAACACATAAATATATATGTATATGACTATACACATATTAACACATAAATATATATGTATATGACTATACACATATTAACACATAAATATATATGTATATGACTATACACATAGTAACACATAAATATATATATATATATATATATATATATATATATATATGACTATACACATAGTAACACATAAATATATATGTATATGACTATACACATATTAACACATAAATATACATGTACATGACTATACACATATTAACACATCAAAATACATGTACATGACTATACACATATTAACACATAAATATATATGTATATGACTATACACATAGTAACACACATATATATATATATATATATATATATATATATATATATGTATATCACTATACACATAGTAACACATAAATATATATGTATATGACTATACACATAGTAACACATAAATATATATGTATATGACTATACACATATTAACACATAAATATATATGTATATGACTATACACATATTAACACATAAATATATATGTATATGACTATACACATATTAACACATAAATATATATGTATATGACTATACACCTAGTAACACATAAATATATATGTATATGACTATACACATAGTAACACATAAATATATATGTATATGACTATACACATAGTAACACATAAATATATATGTATATGACTATACACATATTAACACATAAATATATATGTATATGACTATACACATATTAACACATAAATATATATGTATATGACTATACACATAGTAACACATAAATATATATATATATATATATATATATATATATATATATATATATATATATATATATATATATATATATATGACTATACACATAGTAACACATAAATATATATGTATATGACTATACACATATTAACACATAAATATACATGTACATGACTATACACATATTAACACATCAAAATACATGTACATGACTATACACATATTAACACATAAATATATATGTATATGACTATACACATATTAACACATAAATATATATGTATATCACTATACACATATTAACACATAAATATATATGTATATGACTATACACATAGTAACACATAAATATATATGTATATGACTATACACATATTAACACATAAATATATATGTATATGACTATACACATATTAACACATAAATATATATGTATATGACTATACACATCTTAACACATAAATATATATGTATATGACTATACACATATTAACACATAAATATATATGTATATGACTATACACATATTATGGCCGAAACATGTTAGCCATTCCAGTCCTCCCTTTGATTGGGATGCCTGTCCCATTTTTAACATTTGTGGAAATAAAGTTTATCATTTTTAGCTACAGCGGTCCCTCTTCAGTTTTTGTGTTTATACACACCAGTACCGGAACCGCTGTACCCGCCTGGTCGGGGTTTTGCTTGGCTGTCCATCCAGGATTTTCATTTAGAGCCACTCCCCCCCCCCCCCCCCCGCAAGCACATCACTGGAGACGTAGGGTGGAGCCTCGGTTTGAATGCAGAGAGAAGCGTGTGCCACGGGAACGCCGGAGAGAAGCTGTGGGACTCACACCAGGTGTTGAAGGTCCCTGTACAGCGCCGGAGAGGATTTTCCTGAGGTTTGATATACACGCCAAACTGAGTATCAGGTATTCTGTTCCCTGCATCTGAGGTGGGGGGGGGGGGTGTGGAACCACATTGCACTATATTGACTATATTGTCAACAACATTCAAGGTGTTTTGGTGCTGATATTTAAGGACTTCCTGTTGTGAATATTCTGAGACTCAGATTATGCTATGCTTATTATTCTCTATACAGCACTGTGCCCATCTCCTTTCATTGCTATACACATATTAACACATAAATATATATGTATATGACTATACACATATTAACACATAAATATATATGTATATGACTATACACATAGTAACACATAAATATATATGTATATGACTATACACATATTAACACATAAATATATATGTATATGACTATACACATAGTAACACATAAATATATATGTATATGACTATACACATCTTAACACATAAATATATATGTATATGACTATACACATATTAACACATAAATATATATGTATATGACTATAAACATATTAACACATAAATATATATGTATATGACTATACACATAGTAACACATAAATATATATGTATATGACTATACACATATTAACACATATATATATATATGACTATACACATATTAAAACATAAATATATATGTATATGACTATACACATATTAACACATAAATATATATGTATATGACTATACACATATTAACACATAAATATATATGTATATGACTATACACATATTAACACATAAATATATATGTCTATTACTATACACATATTAACACATAAATATATATGTATATGACTATACACATATTAACACATAAATATATATGTATATAACTATACACATATTAACACATACATATATATATATATATATATATATATATATATATATATATATATAACTATACACATATTGACACATAAATATATATGTATATGACTATACACATATTAACACATAAATATATATGTTTATGACTATACACATAGTAACACATAAATATATATGTATATGACTATACACATAGTAACACATAAATATATATGTATATGACTATATACATATTAACAAATAAATATATATGTATATGACTATACACATAGTAACACATAAATGTATATGTATATGACTATACACATATTAACACATAAATATATATGTATATAACTATACACATATTAACACATAAATATATATATATATAACTATACACATATTAACACATAAATATATATGTATATGACTATACACATATTAACACATAAATATATATGTATATAACTATACACATATTAACACATAAATATATATATATATATATATATATATATATATATATATATATATATATATATATATATATATATATATATGACTATACACATAGTAACACATAAATAAATATGTATATGACTGTACACATAGTAACACATAAATATATATGTATATGACTATACACTTTTTAACACATAAATATATATATATATATATATATATATATATATATATGACTATACACATCTTAACACATAAATATATATGTATATCACTATACACATATTAACACATAAATATATATGTATATGACTATACACATAGTAACACATAAATACATATGTATATGACTGTACACATAGTAACACATAAATATATATGTATATGACTATACACATAGTAACACATAAATAAATATGTATATGACTGTACACATAGTAACACATACATATACATGTACATGAATATACACATATTAACACATAAATATATATGTATATAACTATACACATATTAACACATACATATATATGTATATGACTATACACATAGTAACACATAAATATATATGTATATGACTATACACATATTAACACATAAATATATATGTATATAACTATACACATATTAACACATAAATATATATGTATATGACTATACACATAGTAACACATAAATAAATATGTATATGACTGTACAAATAGTAACACATAAATATATATATATATGACTATACACATATTAACACATAAATATATATGTATATGACTATACACTTATTAACACATAAATATATATGTATATGACTATACACATATTAACACATAAATATATATGTATATCACTATACACATATTAACACATAAATATATATGTATATGACTATATACATATTAACAAATAAATATATATATATGTATATGACTATACACATAGTAACACATAAATATATATGTATATGACTATACACATATTAACACATAAATATATATGTATATGACTATACACATATTAACACATAAATATATATGTATATGACTATACTCATATTAACACATAAATATATATGTATATGACTATACACATATTAACACATATATATATATATATATATATATATATATATGACTATAGACATAGAAACACATAAATATATATGTATATGACTATACGACTATACACATAGTAACACATAAATATATATGTATATGACTATACACATATTAACACATAAATATATATGTATATGACTATACACATATTAACACATAAATATATATATATATATGACTATACACATAGTAACACATAAATATATATGTATATGACTATACGACTATACACATATTAACACATAAATATATATATACACTAAAATAAACTTATTAACTCCTGATCTGCCACCCACCCACATTGCGGCTATTAAATAAACCTATTAATGTAATTTAGATTTTTTTATTTTTTTTCGTAGTGTTAGGTTTTTTTAAATTTGTAATTTTGATATTTTAATTGGTAGTATTTTTAATTTTATTAGATTAGTTATGTTAGGTTAATTTATAGTTTAATGTTAGGATTATTTTTATTTAATTTAAAAGTTTTTATTTATTTAAATACAGTTATATTCTAATTTTTATTTAAAGTTTGGGATATTTAGGGGTTAATAGTTTAACTTACGCCTAGATTTAGAGTTTTGCGTTAGAAGGGGTGCGTTAGCTACGCGTGGTTGTTCCCCCCCCGCACCTTTTAAACAACGCTGGTATTGAGAGTTCTCTGAATGGCTGCGTTAGGCTCCAAAAAGGGAGCGTACAGGCATATTTACAGCCACTTCAACCCTCAATACCAGCGTTGCTTACGGACGCAGCCAGCTTCAAAAACATGCTCGTGCACGATTCCCCCATATGAAACAATGGGGCAGTTTGAGCTGAAAAAAAACCTAAAACCTGCAAAAAAGCAGCAATCAGCTCCTAACGCAGCCCCATTGTTTCCTATGGGGAAACACTTCCTAAGTCTGAACCTAACACCCTAACATGAACCCCGAGTCTAAACACCCCGAACCTTACACTTATTAACCCCTAATCTGCCTCCCCTGCTATCGCTGACCCCTGCATTACACTTTTAACCCCTAATCTTCCGCTCCGGACACCGCCGCAACCTACATTATAGCTATGTACCCCTAATCTGCTGCCCCTAACATCGCCGACACCTATATTATATTTTTTAACCCCTAATCTGCCCCCCAACGTCGCCGCTACCTTACCTACACTTATTAACCCCTAAGCTCGCCGCCACTATAATAAATGTATTAACCCCTAAACCGCCTCACTCCCACCTCAAAAACCCTATAATATATAGTATTAACCCCTAATCTGCCCTCCCTAACATCGCTGACACCTAACTTCAAGTACTAACCCCTAATCTGCCGACCGGACCTCACCCTTACTATAATAAATGTATTAACCCCTAAAGCTAAGTCTAACCCTAACAACCCCCTAAGTTAAATATAATTTAAATCTAACGAAATAAAATAAATCTTATTAAATAAATTATTCCTATTTAAAGCTAAATACTTACCTGTAAAATAAACCCTAATACAGGGAGTGCAGAATTATTAGGCAAATGAGTATTTTGACCACATCATGTTGTCTTACTCCAAGCTGTATAGGCTCGAAAGCCTACTACCAATTAAGCATATTAGGTGATGTGCATCTCTGTAATGAGAAGGGGTGTGGTCTAATGACATCAACACCCTATATCAGGTGTGCATAATTATTAGGCAACTTCCTTTCCTTTGGCAAAATGGGTCAAAAGAAGGACTTGACAGGCTCAGAAACGTCAAAAATAGTGAGATAACTTGCAGAGGGATGCAGCACTCTTAAAATTGCAAAGCTTCTGAAGCGTGATCATCAAACAATCAAGCGTTTCATTCAAAATAGTCAACAGGGTCGCAAGAAGCGTGTGGAAAAACCAAGGCGCAAAATAACTGCCCATGAACTGAGAAAAGTCAAGCGTGCAGCTGCCAAGATGCCACTTGCCACCAGTTTGGCCATATTTCAGAGCTGCAACATCACTGGAGTGCCCAAAAGCACAAGGTGTGCAATACTCAGAGACATGGCCAAGGTAAGAAAGGCTGAAAGACGACCACCACTGAACAAGACACACAAGCTGAAACGTCAAGACTGGGACAAGAAATATCTCAAGACTGATTTTTCTAAGGTTTTATGGACTGATGAAATGAGAGTGAGTCTTGATGGGCCAGATGGATGGGCCCGTGGCTGGATTGGTAAAGGGCAGAGAGCTCCAGTCTGACTCAGATGCCAGCAAGGTGGAGGTGGAGTACTGGTTTGGGCTGGTATCATCAAAGATGAGCTTGTGGGGCCTTTTCATGTTGAGGATGGAGTCAAGCTCAACTCCCAGTCCTACTGCCAGTTTCTGGAAGACACCTTCTTCAAGCAGTGGTACAGGAAGAAGTCTGCATCCTTCAAGAAAAACATGATTTTCATGCAGGACAATGCTCCATCACACACGTCCAAGTACTCCACAGCATGGCTGGCAAGAAAGGGTATAAAAGAAGAAAATCTAATGACATGGCCTCCTTGTTCACCTTATCTGAACCCCATTGAGAACCTGTGGTCCATCATCAAATGTGAGATTTACAAGGAGGGAAAACAGTACACCTCTCTGGACAGTGTCTGGGAGGCTGTGGTTGCTGCTGCACGCAATGTTGATGGTGAACAGATCAAAACACTGACAGAATCCATGGATGGCAGGCTTTTGAGTGTCCTTGCAAAGAAAGGTGGCTATATTGGGTCACTGATTTGTTTTTGTTTTGTTTTTGAATGTCAGAAATGTATATTTGTGAATGTTGAGATGTTATATTGGTTTCACTGGTAAAAATAAATAATTGAAATGGGTATATATTTGTTTTTTGTTAAGTTGCCTAATAATTATGCACAGTAATAGTCACCTGCACACACAGATATCCCCCTAAAATAGCTATAACTAAAAACAAACTAAAAACTACTTCCAAAACTATTCAGCTTTGATATTAATGAGTTTTTTGGGTTCATTGAGAACATGGTTGTTGTTCAATAATAAAATTAATCCTCAAAAATACAACTTGCCTAATAATTCTGCACTCCCTGTATATCTACAATATAAATAATAATTACATTGTAGCTATTTTAGGATTAATATTTATTTTACAGGCAACTTTGTATTTATTTTAACCAGGTACAATAGCTATTAAATAGTTAATAACTATTTAATAGCTACCTAGTTAAAATAATTACAAAATTACCAGTAAAATAAATCCTAACCTAAGTTACAATTAAACCTAACACTATACTATCAATAAATTAATTAAATAAACTACCTACAATTATCTTCAATTAAATCAACTAAACTAAATTACAAAAAAAACAAACACTAAATTACAAAAACAAACAAACACTAAATTACAAAAAATAACAAAAGATTACAAGAATTTTAAACTAATTACACCTACTCTAAGCCCCCTAAAAAAATAACAAAGCCCCTCAAAATAAAAAAATGCCCTTCCCTATTCTAAAATAAAAAGTTTACAGCTCTTTTACCTTACCAGCCCTTAAAAGGGCCTTTTGCGGGGCAGGCCCCAAAGAATTCAGCTCTTTTGCCTGTAAAAAAACATACAATACCCCCCCAACATTACAACCCACCACCCACATACCCCAATCTAACCCAAACCCCCCTTAAAAAACCTAACACTAAGCCCCTGAAGATCTCCCTACCTTATCTTCACCATGCCGGGTATCACCGATCCGTCCAGAAGAGGCTCTGAAGTCTTCATCCTATCCGGCAAGAAGAGCTCCAGAAGAGGGTCCGAAGACTTCATCCTATCCGGCAAGAAGAGGATATCCAGACCGGCAAACATCTTCATCCAAGCGGCATCTTCTATCTTCATCCATCCGATGCGGAGCGGCTTCATCTTCAAGACCTCCGGCGTGGAACATCCTCTTCTCCCAACGACTAAACGACGAATAAAGGTTCCTTTAAGGGACGTTATCCAAGATGGCGTTCCTCGAATTCTGATTGGCTGATAGGATTCTATCAGCCAATCGGAATTAAGGTAGGAAAAATCTGATTGGCTGATTGAATCAGCCAATCAGATTCAAGTTCAATCCGACTGGATGATCCAAACAGCCGATCAGATTGAGCTTGCATTCTATTGGCTGTTTCGATCAGCCAATAGAATGCAAGCTCAATCTGATTATCTGATCCAATCAGCCAATCGGATTAAACTTGAATCTGAATTTGAGGGACGCCATCTTGGATGACGTCCCTTAAAGGACGATCAGCCAATCAGATTCAAGTTCAATCTGACTGGCTGATCCAATTAGCCAATCAGATTGAGCTTGCATTCTATTGGCTGTTCTAAACAGCCAATAGAATGCAAGCTCAATCTGATTGGCTGATCCAATCAGCCAATCGGATTGAACTTGAATCTGATTGGCTGATTCAATCAACCAATCAGATATTTCCTACCTTAATTCCGATTGGCTGATAGAATCCTATCAGCCAATCGGAATTCGAGGGACGCCATCTTGGATGACGTCCCTTAAAGGAACCTTCATTTGTCATCTAGTCATCGGGAGAAGAGGATGTTCCGTGCCGGAGGTCTTGAAGATGGAGCCGCTCCTTGTTGGATGGATGAAGATAGAAGATGCCGCTTGAATGAAGATGTTTGCCGGTCCAAATGTCCTCTTCTTGCCGGATAGGATGAAGACTTTGGACCCTCTTCTGGACCTCTTCTTGCCAATAGGATGAAGACTTCGGAGCCTCTTCTGGACGGATCGGTGATACCCGGTGTGGTGAAGATAAGGTAGGGAGATCTTCAGGGGCTTAGTGTTGGGTTTTTTAAGGTTTTAAGGTTTTTTTAGGGGGGGTTGGGTTAGATTAGGGGTATGTGGGTGGTGGGTTGTAATGTTGGGGGGGGGGTATTGTATGTTTTTTACAGGCAAAAGAGCTGTTTTCTTTGGGGCATGCCCCGCAAAAGGCCCTTTTAAGGGCTGGTAAGGTAAAAGAGCTGTAAACTTTTTATTTTAGAATAGGGTAGGGCATTTTTTTATTTTGGGGGGCATTGTTATTTTTTTAGGGGGGCTAGAGTAGGTGTAATAAGTTTAAAATTCTTGCAATCTTTTTTTATTTTTTGTAATTTAGTGGGGTTTTTTTCTTTTTGTAATTTAGTGTTTGTTTGTTTTTTTGTAATTTAGTTTAGTTGATTTAATTGTAGATAATTGTAGGTAGTTTAATTAATTAATTTATTGATAGTGTAGTGTTAGGTTTAATTGTAACTTAGGTTAGGATTTATTTTACTGGTAATTTTGTAATTATTTTAACTAGGTAGCTATTAAATAGTTATTAACTATTTAATAGCTATTGTACCTGGTTAAAATAAATACAAAGTTGCCTGTAACATAAATATTAATCCTAAAATAGCTACAATTTAAATATTATTTATATTGTAGCTATATTAGGGTTCATTTTACAGGTAAGTATTTAGCTTTAAATAGGAATTATTTATTTAATAAGATTTATTTTATTTCGTTAGATTTAAATTATATTTAATTTAGGGGGTTGTTAGGGTTAGGGTTAGACTTAGCTTTAGGGGTTAATACATTTATTATAGTGGAGGCGAGGTCCGGTCGGCAGATTAGGGGTTAATAAGTGTAGGTAGGTAGCGGCGATGTTGGGGGGGTAGATTAGGGGGTAATAAATATAATATAGGGGACGGCGATGTTAGGGGCAGCAGATTAGGGGTACATAGGGATAATGTATGTTGCGGCGGTGTGCGGATCGGCAGATTAGGGGTTAAAACATTTTATTAGAGTGGCGGCGATGTGGGGGGACCTCGGTTTAGGGGTACATAGGTAGTTTATGGGTGTTAGTGTACTTTAGAGCACAGTAGTTAAGAGCTTTATGCACCGGCGTTAGCCCATAAAGCTCTAAACTCCTGACTTTTTTCTGCGGCTGGAGTCTTGTCGTTAGAGTTCTAATGCTCACTTCAGCCAGGACTCTAAATACCAGCATTAGAAAGATCACATTGAAAAGATAGGATACGCAATTGATGTAAGGGGATCTGCGGTATGGAAAAGTCGCGGCTGGAAAGTGAGCGTTAGACCCTTACCTACAAGACTCTTAATACCAGCGGGCGGCCAAAACCAGCGTTAGGACCCCTTACGCTGGTTTGGACGGCTAACGCAGAACTCTAAATCTAGGCGTTAGTGTTTTGTGATGTGGGGGGACTGGCGGTTTAAGGGTTAATAGGTTTATTTAGTGGTGGAGATGTGGGAGACCGGAGGTTTAGGGGTTAATAACTTTATTTAGTGGCAGCGATGTCGGGGAGTGGCAGAATAGGGGTTAATAGCTCTTATTAGTGGCAGCGATGTCAAAAGTGGCAGATTAGGGGTTAATAACTTTATTATAGTGGTGGTGATGTCGGGGAGCAGCAGAATAGGGGTTAATAACTTTTATTAGTGGCGGTGATGTCAGGAGCAGCAGATTAGGGGTTAATAACTATATTTAGGTGTCGGCAATGTCAGGGGCAGCAGGTTAGGGGTGTTTAGACTTGGAGTTTATGTTAGGGTATTATGTTTAAACGTAACTTTTTTTCCCCCATACACATCAATGGGTTGCGTTATGGCGATCGCCATTCCGCACTTCAGGTGTTTTTTTTTTTTTAACACTCTCCCCCCATTGATGTCTATGGGGGAAAGCGTGCACGAGCACGTCAAAGCAGCCCTTGGCTTTTGTGCAGTATGGAGCTTAACGCCACCATATCGCATGCACAAGGAGGCTTTTCAGAAACTAGTAATGGCACTGCTATGGAGAGTTAAATAATGCAACTTTTGTTGCATTCGTTTCGCACCCTCTATAGCGCAAAACTCGTAATCTAGGTGTATATTAGTTCTTTCAAAATTTCAAAAATAAGGGTGTAGTTAATTCCCATAAAGCAGTGGGTGCCACCATATTGTAGAGAGAGTGTAGCCGCAGCTAAGGCATCCTCGGCATGAACCGGAAGTAGATTCCTGCAGGAGAGAACACGTTGAAGGACCCCAGGTAACTCACGGAGAGCCATAGCCGAAAACCGGTGGATGAGACCGGTAAAAATGACAGCAAAAAGAGTATAGGTGGCAGGCACTACAGAACAGACCCCACAAAAATTGGGTAAAAAATAAGTTCTTTATTGAAGACGTAGACAATGATAAAAAGGCAGACTGACAAACAGGGTGGACAGAGGTCTTACGCGTTTCGCGCCCCCTAGTGGCGCTTACTCATAGACTGTCGTTTATGTTACAACCTAGACAATTTAAAGGCTGTAAGAAGGGAAAAATTAACCCCTTGACTGCCTGTAAACCTGGTTAAAAACATAGATAGTCCCTAGTGGACACAGGGTAATAATAGATAATATATAAAACAGACTTAGGGCTCCATGTACGAAGCAGCGAAAGCTGCTCCGGAGCCTTTGCGGGGCAGGTTCGCATATGCGAGCCTGCTTCCCGCAATGTAAGAAGCAGCGGTCATTAGACCGCTGCTTCCTACACCCTACGCCACCTCTTAGGTGGCGAAGCAGAATCACCGAGAGCTCGCTCGCTCTCGGTGATTGACAGCCCCTTCAGTCGCGTGATTGGTCGCGCGACTGAAGGGGCGGGCATTACACACTCCGCTGAGTGTGTAATGATACATACGGGCAAGCGGATCAATAGATCCGCTGCCCGTGTGTAGCGGAGGCGGGCGGACAGCTTTGCGAGTTAAGAAGCTGTCCGCCCGCCTCTTAGTACATGGAGCCCTTAGTATATAACTGATGACCAATATGAAAGCAATGTAAATGACACTTAATATTTCATAAACAACAATACACATATTATATAAACTGTGTTATATTACAAAACCCATAAAATACAGGGAATAATATAAATATATATAGAGAAAGCACATGTATAAATACTCTAAATAAAGTGCTGACAACTTGAAAAAATCAAATACAGAGGATGTATATGTGGATAGGTGAATGACTGAAATAATGAAAAGGATAAAAAAGATAAAAAATTAGAGTATTAGAAAAAACCTAATTATCTATAAAGTAACTTACATCACACTCCCTATTCATACCAGTTGGATGACAAGTTTTAAGTTTTAAAATCCAATATAGTTCTTTCTTCTCTAAAATTTTAGACTTATTACCACCCCTTGGTGGAACTATAGCAACATCAATAATTTGTAGAAACAATTCAGCTTTGTTAGAAAAATGAACATAATTGAAATGGTTAGCAACTGCAGAATCTGTCTCATAATTATTAGTATCCCTTATGTGCTCATTGAATCTGGCTCTAACATTGCGAGAAGTCATGCCTACATATTGACTGGAACATAGTTTGCAAGTAAGCAGATATACTGCATATTGGATAGAACAATTGGCATAGAAATCTGTGTTGTAGACTTTATTATCAGCAGTACAGCAAAAGATCTACCTTGGAGTACATTAGGACAAGCATAGCATATTCTAGCACCACATTTAAAGGTGCCTTTTTTAGACAACCAATTTGTAGCTGGAGTATGAGATGTATTTTTTTACCAAACTTGGAGATAATATTTGTCCTAATGTTTTGGATTTCTTAGGGACAAATTTACATTTATGGATGTAGTCACTTAATACATTATCAGTAGCCAATATTGGTAAATGTTTTTTCAAAATATTTACTATTTCCTGGTATTGTTGGCTATATTCTGTAGTGAAAACGATGGAATCTTCAAAACTATCATCTCTAGGCCTAATATGCTTGGTGTCACAATCATAGGTGTTAACCATTTTTCTACATCTCTCTAATTGATGAAACTTATAGCCTCTTTTAATTAGTCTATTTCTCAATTCAATGGACTGCTATTCATAGATTGTATCAGACTTAGTATTTCGCCTAAGTCTGATAAATTTTGATTTGGGTATGGAGTTTTGGTGACAATGTTGTTATCCACAATCTGCAAAGTCAGATCTAAAATCTTTTAATGATACACTTTTCTCTCAATTTATTACATTTTGTAATAACAATGAAATGGGTTTGAAATTTACTGGAGAATATAGTGGAGCCAGTGTAAATTATTTAGATCTGACTTTGCAGATTGTGGATAACAACATTGTCACCAAAACTTTTAGAAAAAAGACAGCGGGAAATACTATACTCCATGCCACTTCCCAACATCCACGGCATCTCATAGAATCCATACCCAAATCACAATTTATCAGACTTAGGCGAAATACTAAGTCTGATACAATCTATGAACAGCAGTACATTGAATTGAGAAATAGACTAATTAAAAGAGGCTATAAGTTTAATCAATTAGAGAGATGTAGAAAAATGGTTAACACCTATGATTGTGACACCAAGCATATTAGGCCTAGAGATTATAGTTTTGAAGATTCCATCGTTTTCACTACAGAATATAGCCAACAATACCAGGAAATAGTAAATATTTTGAAAAAACATTTACCAATATTGGCTACTGATAATGTATTAAGGGACTACATCCATAAATGTAAATTTGTCCCTAAGAAATCCAAAACATTAGGACAAATATTATCTCCAAGTTTGGTAAAAAAAATACATCTCATACTCCAGCTACAAATTGGTTGTCTAAAAAAGGCACCTTTAAATGTGGTGCTAGAATATGCTATGCTTGTCCTAATGTACTCCAAGGTAGATCTTTTCGCTTTACTGCTGATAATAAAGTCTACAACACAGATTTCTATGCCAATTGTTCTACTCAATATGCAGTATATCTGCTTACTTGCAAACTATGTTCCAGTCAATATGTAGGCATGACTTCTTGCAATGTTAAAACCATATTCAATGAGCACATAAGGGATACTAATAATTATGAGACAGATTCTGCAGTTGCTAACCATTTCAATTATGTTCATTTTTCTAACAAAGCTGAATTGTTTCTACAAATTATTGATGTTGCTATAGGTCCACCAAGGGGTGGTAATAAGTCTAAAATTTTAGAGAAGAAAGAACTATATTGGATTTTAAAACTTAAAACTTGTCATCCAACTGGTATGAATAGGGAGTGTGATGTAAGTTACTTTATAGATAATTAGGTTTTTTCCAATACTCTAATTTTTTATCTTTTTTATCCTTTTCATTATTTCAGTCATTCACCTATCCACATATACATCCTCTGTATTTGATTTTTTCAAGTTGTCAGCACTTTATTTAGAGTATTTATACATGTGCTTTCTCTATATATATTTATATTATTCCCTGTATTTTATGGGTTTTGTAATATAACACAGTTTATATAATATGTGTATTGTTGTTTATGAAATATTAAGTGTCATTTACATTGCTTTCATATTGGTCATCAGTTATATACTAAGTCTGTTTTATATATTATCTATCATTACCCTGTGTCCACTAGGGACTATCTATGTTTTTAACCAGGTTTACAGGCAGTCAAGGGGTTAATTTTTCCCTTCTTACAGCCTTTAAATTGTCTAGGTTGTAACATAGACGACAGTCTATGAGTAAGCGCCACTAGGGGGCGCGAAACGCGTAAGACCTCTGTCCACCCTGTTTGTCAGTCTGCCTTTTTATCATTGTCTACGTCTTCAATAAAGAACTTATTTTTTACGCAATTTTTGTGGGTCTGTTATGTAGTGCCTGCCACCTATACTCTTTTTGCCGCCATATTGTAACTTAGGTTACTTTTTCTGCTGAGGTCAATTAGGAATAGTTATAAATGGCTCACTAGAGTGTGCAACCAATAGCTGTGCGGAAAAATAACTGTGTCTGCACTTCCATGTTTAACATGAATTGGAAAGCCCACAATATTCTGGATTAAATTACAGGAAAGAAGAACAAAATAAAGTATATTGCAAATTAAACAATTTATATTATATATATTATTTACATATATCTTGTTTAATGTCGCTTTAAATATAATATATCTATTTGTTGAAACTGCAGACTGTGTTTTGAAATGTTTTTGGACACTTTGATTCACTACTAGCATATCATTATTTGACCAAATTTATAGGACATTTTCTTAATACAACAAAGTACTTTCAATTCTTGTGTCATCTTTTCAGTGAGGATGTCATTGCCCCCAGCTGTGCAAGCTGAAACATCACCATTTGCTAAAACTAATGGAACCACACCGACTGTGGATACCCCTACCAAGATGCTCTCTACTGAAACGCCAGGTGAACCTTCTAGAATTTTTTTTTTTTTTCAAGAATCAATGGAAATTTAAAAAGTAAATTATAATTTACATGGAATATATTTATCAAATTAGTATAGAAATGTGTATATTGCTAGGGGATTTGGTATTAGTAACATTTCTATAGGAAGGCATCAGGAATAACTTCAGCACAAAATATCAATTTGGTGCTCATCAGACCTTATACATCTGATACAGACTTAAATTAAAGGGACGATAAAGTCAAAATTAAACTTTCATGATTCACATAGAGCAAGCAATTTTACACAACTTTCCAATTTAATTCTGTTATCAATCTCTTGGTATCTTTTATTGAAGAGCAAAAGTAGATATGCTCATAAGATCTCAGGATAGTGCACGTGTTTTAGTACTCTATGGCAGCAGTTTTTTGCAAGACACTGCTGCCATAAAGCACTAAAGACACGTACACTATCCTGAGCTCTTATGAGCCTACCTAGTTTTACTCTTCAATAGAAGATACCATGAGAACGAAGCAAATTTGATAACAGAAGTATATTGAAAAGTTGTTTAAAAATGCATGCTCTATCTGAATCATGGAAGTTTAATGTTGACTTTAATGTCCCTTTAAATCATAATTTAGTTTGTTTCAATTGAAAGCACACTCTTCTTTGTGTCTATTTTATATATAAACTGTAATTTTCCATTTGATTCATAGTTCCTACAATTACTTAGCAGACCCACCAGGTTCAAACTATAACATTATTTATGTATATATCATAACATGTGATAACCGTACCAAAATATGTATATATGTGTGTATATAAGTGTTTATATGTGTATCTATATATGCATATATATGTGTGTATATGTGTATCTATGTATGTACATATCATAACATGTGATAACCGTACCAAAATATGTATATATGTGTGTATATGTGCATCTATGTATGTATATAAATGTTTATATCTGTATATATGTATGTATATACATATATAAATATATAAATACACACACGCATACACACACATTTATATATATATATATATATATATATATATATTTATATATATGTGTATATATATATATATAAATATAAATATATATATATATATATATATATATATATATATATACATACACAGTATATGCACATATATTCTGTAACATTTGAATGGAAATGTGTTCTGGATGTAGAAATAAATTTGCACATAGAGCATTTTTATGACATTTGTATGTACCTTTAATATGATAAAAGAAAAAAATATGTCACCACCATGGGTGCAGCTGTACCTCTATCGTGGTCTCTCTCTTAAATGGCTTGGGGCAAAAAGATTCTTTAAATTGGCACTTAACTAAAAACTAATTGTGGCTTGTCATCTAATATTTTATTTCAAATTGGATTTCCTTTTAAAACTGGCCCATACCTTCAGGGCCGCCACTAGAAATTTTAGGGCCCCTGACTTAGCCATTGATCAGCCCCCCCCTTTGACATGTGCAATTTTTGACCATGTGACTACAACGTATATGGACTTTATTCTTAAGTGTAGTCAAACTTGGAAATGTTGTAAAGGTAGTAACACACAAACCCAGAAACACACAGACACACTCATACACTGAAACACACACTCACACATATGGATTCACATATAGTCACTCTAGCAGACACGCAGAGAAACATATTAACACACTAAGACACAGCACCCAAACAGACACTCAGCACTTGTTTACATTGACCTGACAAGTAAAGAGATAGACTACAGTTTTATAAAAAAAAAAAGGAGAATTAGAAAACAAAATATGGCGTTCTGATTATCTTTTTGTCAAGGAAGATGCCAACTTAATGATGACAACAGCATGCAGTGGCTGAAAGGAAGGGCCCTGAACTGCCTAAACAATAATTTAAAGGTTAAATGATGGATTGGTGACTTTCGGAAAGGTCTCATTAATCTGAAAGTCTTTAGAAAGATGTGAATAATCAGTAGTAAGGTCAACATGTCCCAAAAAGGAACAAACAATGGACATACACATACAAACAAGCTCAAACACAAACTTTCACATACACCCAAGGTACACTGACAGAGACAGCCTCAGAAAATAAACAAAGACATACACACACACACACACACAGAGACACCCACATAAAAAACACAAAGACATACACACACAGAGAGACAACCACATAAAACACACAGACATACATACACACACTCCCTCACTGAGACATCCACAGAAAACATACAAAGACATACACACACACTTTCACAGAGACACCTACAGAAAATGCACAGACATACACACCAACCCTCACAAAAACACACAGACGTGCACACCCTCACAGAAACATCCACAGAAAACACAGACATACATACATACACACACCCACCCTCACAGAGACATCAACAGAAAACACACAGACATACACACCCACCCTCACAGAGGCATCCAGAGAAAATACACAGACATACATACACACACCCTCACAGAGACACCCATAGAAAAAGCACAAAAACATATGCATACACCCTCATAGACATCCACAGAAAATGCACAAAGACATACACACCCACCCTCACAGAGAGACCCACAGAAAAAAAATACATACACACTCATAGAGACTCAAATAAAAGCACAAGACATAAGCACAGACACCCACAGAAACACTCACAGGAGGTAAAATTTCTGCACATTGCATCCCCTAAATAATGTGTGACATGCATGATAAAAAAAAAAAATTGCAGAAATTAAGAGATCACTTTTTAAAGAATCATATTTGTAAATGTGCAAACAAAAATAATTCTGTGAATTCAAAAATGTGCATTAATGATCTGGGTAGATGGCTAGATGAAGAAAAGTACTATTGAAAGGTTGACATATGTTTGTTTTTTTTCCCCATTTTCCCCAACCAAGAGCAGCACTTCAAATATAGGCCTCTAGTTATCAACGTGTCTACTTACCTGCCTTCGCCGGCCGCAATAAGCCCACCCAAGCTTGCCTCACATCGCCGCCGCGGACCTGAATACGCTCGCCAAAGTTATCAAAAAAGCTGTCAAAAAGCTGCGCACCAAGTACGGGGTGATGAGCAGCGGACTGTGATAGTTATCACTCATCCGATCTCGCTGCTCTTCAGCTTTTTCCCAGTTTTATTGATAAGCTGTCACTAAGCACCCACACTATACTATACTGTTCTACCCCCTATACCGCCACCCCCGGAGCCCCCCGCAACTAAATAAAGTTATTAACCCCTAAACCGCCGCTCCTAGACCCTGCCGCAACTATAATAAATGTATTAACCCCTAAACCGCCGCTCCCGGACCCCGCCGCCACTATAATAAATGTATTAACCCCTAAACCGCTGCTCCCGGACCCCGCCGCCACCTACATTATACCTATTAACCCCTATCCTGCCCCCCTATACCGCCGCCATCTATAATAAATTTATTAACCCCTATCCTGCGGATCCCGGACCCCGCCACAACTAAATAAATTGTTTAACCCCTAAACCGTAGCTCCCGGACCCCGTCGCCACCTATATAACTCTTATTAAATTAATTATTCCTATTTAAAACTAAATACTTACCTATAAATTAAACCCTAATATAGCTACAATATTACTAATAATTATATTGTAGCTATTTTAGGATTTATTTTTATTTTACAGGCAAATTTAAATTTATTTTAACTAGGTCCAATATTATTATCTATTTAATAGCTACCTAGATAAAATAAAGATAAATTTTCATGTAAAATAAAAACTAACCTAAGTTGCAATTACACCTAACACTACACTATCAATAAATACATTATTCCTATTTAAAAATAAATACCTGTAAAACAAACCCTAAGATAGCTACAATGTAATTAATAATTACATTGTAGCTATCTTACAGCTAGATTTAGAGTTTTGTCGGTAACAACCCACGTAGCTAACGCTGGCTTTTTTTAAATACCGCTGGTATTTAGAGTTCACAGAAGGTCTGCGTTAGGCTCCAAAAAAGGAGCGTAGAGCATAATTTACCGCCACTGCAACTCTGCAGTGGTGCTTACGGACGCGGCCAGCTTCTAACCCTAACACTAACCCCCCCTAAGTTAAATATAATTTAAATCTAACAAAATAAATTAACTCTTATTAAATAAATTATTCCTATTTAAAGCTAAATACTTACCTGTAAAATAAATCCTAATATAGCTACAATATAAATTATAATTATATTGTAGCTATTTTAGGATTAATATTTATTTTACAGGCAACTTTGTATTTATTTTAACCAGGAACAATAGCTATTAAATAGTTAATAACTATTTAATAGTTACCTAGTCAAAATAATTACAAAATTACCTGTAAAATAAATCCTAACCTAAGTTACAATTAAACCTAACACTACACTATCAATAAATTAATTAAATAAAATACCTACAATTATCTACAATTAAACCTAACACTACACTATAAATAAATTAATTAAATACAATACCTACAAATAAATACAATTAAATAAACTAACTAAAGTACAAAAAATAAAAAAAGAACTAAGTTACAAAAAATAAAAAAATATTTACAAACATTAGAAAAATATTACAACCATTTTAAGCTAATTACACCTACTCTAAGCCCCGTAATAAAATAACAAAGCCCCCCAAAATAAAAAAAAATGCCCTACCCTATTCTAAAATACAAACAGAAAAGCTCTTTTACCTTACCAGCCCTTAAAAGGGCCTTTTGCGGGGCATGCCCCAAAGAATTCAGCTCTTTTGCCTGTAAAAAAAACATACAATACCCCCCCAACATTACAACCCACCACCCACATACCCCTAATCTAACCCAAACCCCCTTTAAATAAACCTAACACTAAGCCCCTGAAGATCTTCCTACCTTATCTTCACCACGCTGGGTATCACCGATCGGTCCAGGCTCCGAAGTCTTCATCCAAGCCCAAGCGGGGGCTGAAGATGTCCATCCTCTGGCTGAAGTCTTGATCCAAGCGGCGGCTGAAGAGGTCCATCATCGGGGCTGAAGTCTTCATCCTATCCAGGCAAAATAAATCCTAACCTAAGTTACAATTAAACCTAAAACTACACTATCAATAAATTAATTAAATAAAATACCTACAATTATCTACAATTAAACCTAACACTACACTATAAATAAATTAATTAAATACAATACCTACAAATAAATACAATTAAATAAACTAACTAAAGTACAAAAAATAAAAAAAGAACTAAGGTGTCCCTCAAATTCCGATTGGCTGATAGGATTCTATCAGCCAATCGGAATTAAGGTAGGAAAATTCTGATTGGCTGATGGAATCAGCCAATCAGATTCAAGTTCAATCCGATTGGCTGATTGGATTAGCCAATCAGATTGAGCACGCATTCTATTGGCTGATCGGAACAGCCAATAGAATGGATCAGCCAATCGGATGGAACTTCAATCTGATTGGCTGATTCCATCAGCCAATCAGAATTTTCCTACCTTAATTCCGATTGGCTGATAGAATCCTATCAGCCAATCGGAATTCGAGGGACGCCATCTTGGATGACGTCCCTTAAAGGAACCTTCATTCTGTGTTAGGACGTCAGAAGAAAAGGATGGATCCGCGCTGGAGGTCTTGAAGATGGAGCCGCTCGTCGTCGGATGGTAGAAGATAGAAGATGCCACTTGGATGAAGATGTCTACCGGTCCGGATCTCCTCTTCTGCATGGATAGGATGAAGACTTCAGCCCCGATTATGGACCTCTTCAGTCGCCGCTTGGATCAAGACTTCAGCCGGAGGATGGACGTTGTCAGCCCCCGCTTGGGCTTGGATGAAGACTTCGGAGCATGGACCGATCGGTGATACCCGGCGTGGTGAAAATAAGGTAGAAAGATCTTCAGGGGCTTAGTGTTAGGTTTATTTAAGGGGAGTTTGGGTTAGATTAGGGGTATGTGGGTTGTGGGTTGTAATGTTGGTGGGGGGTATTGTATGTTTTTTTTATAGGCAAAAGAGCTGAAATCTTTGGGGAGTGCCCCGCAAAAGGCCCTTTTAAGGGCTGGTAAGGTAAAAGAGCTTTTCTATTTGTATTTTAGAATAGGGTAGGGCATTTTTTTTATTTTAGGGGGCTTTGTTATTTTATTAGGGGGCTTAGAGTAGGTGTAATTAGCTTAAAATTGTTGTAATATTTTTCTAATGTTTGTAAATATTTTTTTATTTTTTGTAACTTAGTTCTTTTTTTATTTTTTGTATTTTAGTTAGTTTATTTAATTGTATTTATTTGTAGGTATTGTATTTAATTAATTTATAGATAGTGTAGTGTTAGGTTTAATTGTAGATAATTGTAGGTATTTTATTTAATTAATTTATTGATAGTGTAGTGTTAGGCTTAATTGTAACTTAGGTTAGGATTTTTTTTACAGGTAATTTTGTAATTATTTTAACTAGGTAACTATTAAATAGTTATTAACTATTTAATAGCTATTGTACCTGGTTAAAATAAATACAAAGTTGTCTGTAAAATAAATATTAATCCTAAAATAGCTACAATTTAATTATAATTTATATTGTAGCTATATTAGGATTTATTTTACAGGTAAGTATTTAGCTTTAAATAGGAATAATTTATTTAATAAGAGTTAATTTATTTTGTTAGATTTAAATTATATTTAACTTAGGGGGGTGTTAGTGTTAGGGTTAGACTTAGCTTTAGGGGTTAATACATTTATTAGAGTAGCGGTGAGGTCCGGTTGGCAGATTAGGGGTTAATAATTGTAGGTAGGTGGAGGCGACGTTGGGGGTGGCAGATTAGGGGTAAATAAATATAATATAGGGGTCGGCGGTGTTAGGGGCAGCAGATTAGGGGTACATAGGGATAACCTAGGTGGCGGCGGTGTGCGGTCTGCAGATTAGGGGTTAAAAAAATTTAATAGAGTGATGGCGATGTGGGGGGACCTCGGTTTAGGGGTACATAGGTAGTTTATGGGTTTTAGTGTACTTTAGAGCACAGTAGTTAAGAGCTTTATGAACCGGCGTTAGCCCAGAAAGCTCTTAACTCATGGCTTTTTGCTGTGGCTGGAGTTTTGTCATTAGATTTCTAACGCTCACTTCAGCCACAACTCTAAATACCAGCGTTAGAAAGATCCCATTGAAAAGATAGGATACGCAATTGACGTAAGGGGATCTGCGGTATGGAAAAGTCACGGCTGCAAAGTGAGCGTTAGACCCTTTCCTGACCGACTCTAAATACCAGTGGTAGCCCAAAACCAGCGTTAGGAGCCTCTAACGCTGGTTTTGACGGCTAACGCCAAACTCTAAATCTAGCCGTTAGGATTTATATTTATTTTACAGGTAACTTTGAATTTATTTTAACTAGGTAGAATAGTTATTAAATAGTTATTAACTATATAATAACTATCTAGCTAAAAGAAATACAAAATTACCTGTAAAATAAATCCTAACCTAAGTTACAATTAAACATAACACTACACTATCATTAAATAAATTAAATTAATTAACTACAAATACCTACAATGAAATACAATTAAATAAAAAAAAAAATTACAAGATTTTTAAGCTAATTACACCTAATCTAAGCCCCCTAATAAAATAACAAAGCCCCCCAAAATAAAAAAAATGCCCTACCCTATTCTAAATTACAAAAGTTAACAGCTCTATTACCTTACAAGCCCTAAAAAGGGCCTTTTGCGGGGCATGCCCCAAAGTATTCAGCTCTTTTGCATGTAAAAAAATACAACCCCCCCAACATTAAAACCCACCACCCACATACCCCTACTCTAACCCACCCAAACCCCACTTTAAAAAACCTAACACTAACCCCTAGAAGATCTCCCTACCTTTAGCCGTCTTCAGCCAGCCGACCACCGATGGAACAGAAGAGGACATCCGCAGCGACCAAAGTCATCAACAAAGGGGTGCTGAAGAGGTCTTCCATCCGATAGAAGTCTTCATCTTCATCCATCGTCTTCCAACGACGCCTACCCGACGAATGGATATTTCTTTAAGTGACGTCATCCAAGATGGCGTCCCTCGAATTCTGATTGGCTGATAGGATTCTATCAGCCAATCAGAATTAAGGTAGGAAAAATCTGATTGGCTGATGCAATCAGCCAATCAGATTGAGCTTGCATTCTATTGGCTGATCGGAACAGCCAATATAATGCAAGCTTAATCTGATTGGCTGATTGGATCAGCCAATGGGATTGAACTTGAATCTGATTAGCTGATTGCATCTTGGATGACTTCACTTAAAGGAATATCCATTCGTCGGGTAGGCGTCGTTGGAAGAGGATGGCTCCGCGTCGGCTCGTTTGAAGAAGGCTCCGCTCTGGATGGATGAAGATTGAAGACTCCACATGGATGAAGACTTCTATCAGATGGAAGACCTATTCAGCGCCCCTTGGATGATGACTTCGGCCGCTGCGGTTGTCCTCTTCTGTTCCATCGGTGGTCGGCTGGCTGAAGACGGCTAAAAGTAGCGAGATCTTCAGGGGGTTAGTGTTAGGTTTTTTAAGGGGGGTTTGGGTGGGTTAGAGTAGGGGTATGTGGGTGGTGGGTTTTAATGTTGGGGGGGTTGTATTTTTTGTTTACATGCAAAAGAGCTGAATACTTTGGGGCATGCCCCGCAAAAGGCCTTTTTAAGGACCGGTAAGGTAATAGAGCTGTTAACTTTTGTAATTTAGAATACGGTAGGGCATTTTTTTTTATTTTTGGGGGCTTTGTTATTTTATTAGGGGGCTTAGATTAGGTGTAATTAGCTTAAAAATCTTGTAATTTTTTTTTAATTTTTGTAACTGTCGGCTAGATTTAGAGTTTTGCGGCCAAAGGGCTGCGTTAGCTACGCGTGCTTTTTCCCCCCCGCACCTTTTAAATACCGCTTGTAGTTAGAGTTCACAGAAGGGCTGCGTTAGGCTCCAAAAAGGGAGCATAGAGCATATTTACCGCCACTGCAACTCTAAGTACCAGCGTTGCTTACGGACGCGGCCAGCTTCAAAAACGTGCTCGTGCACGATTCCCCCATAGGAAACAATGGGGCTGTTTGAGCTGAAAAAAAACCTAACACCTGCAAAAAAGCAGCGTTCAGCTCCTAACGCAGCTACATTGTTTCCTATGGGGAAACACTTCCTAAGTCTGCACCTAACACCCTAACATGTACCCCGAGTCTAAACACCCCTAACCTTACACTTATTAACCCCTAATCTGCCGCCCCCGCTATCGCTGACCCCTGCACTTTATTATTAACCCCTAATCTGCCGCTCCGTACACCACCGCAAGCTACATTATAGCTATGTACCCCTAATCTGCTGCCCCTAACACCGCCGAGCCCTAAATTATATTTATTAACCCCTAATATGCCGCCCCCAACGTCGCCGCTACCTACCTACACTTATTAACCCCTAATCTGCCGACTGGACCGCGCCGCTATTATAAGAAAGTTATTAACCCCTAATCCGCCTCACTCCCGCCTCAATAACCCTATAATAAATAGTATTAACCCCTAATCTGCCCTCCCTAACATCGCCGACACCTTAATTCAAGTATTGACCTCTAATCTGCCGATCGGAGCTCACCGCTACTCTAATAAATTTTTTAACCCCTAAAGCTAATTCTAACCCTAACCCTAACACCCCCCTAAGTTAAATATAATTTTATTCTAACGAAATAAATTAACTCTTATTAAATAAATTATTCCTATTTAAATGTAAATACTTACCTGTAAAATAAACCCTAATATAGCTACAATATAAATTATAATTATATTGTAGCTATTTTAGGATTAATATTTATTTTACAGGCAACTTTGTATTTATTTTAACCAGGTACAATAGCTATTAAATAGTTAATAACTATTTAATAGTTACCTAGTTAAAATAATTACAAAATTACCTGTAAAATAAATCCTAACCTAAGTTACAATTAAACCTAACACTACACTATCAATAAATTAATTAAATAAAATACCTACAATTATCTACAATTAAACCTAACACTACACTATCAATAAATTACTTAAATAAAATACCTACAATTATCTACAATTAAACCTAACACTACACTATCAATAAATTAATTAAATAAAATACCTACAATTATCTACAATTAAACCTAACACTACACTATCAATAAATTAATTAAATACAACATCTACAAATAAATACAATTATATAAACTAACTAAAGTACAAAAAATAAAAAAGAACTAAGTTACAAAATTTTAAACTAATTACACCTACTCTAAGCCCCCTAATAAAATAACAAAGCCCCCCAAAATAAAACAATGCCCTACTCTATTCTAAAATTAAAATAGAAAAGCTCTTTTACCTTACCAGCCCTGAAAAGGGCCCTTTGCGGGGCATGCCCCAAAGAATTCAGCTCTTTTGCCTGTAAAATAAAAACATACAATACCCCCCCCCCAACATTACAACCCACCACCCATATACCCCTAATCTAACCCAAACCCCCCTTAAATAAACCTAACACTAAGCCCCTGAAGATCTCCCTACCTTGTCTTCACCACACCGGGTCCCGATCTGTCCAGAAGAGCCTCTGATGTCTTGATCCAAGCCCAAGCGGGGGGCTGAAGAGTGACGTCCATCCTCGGGCTGAAGTCTGGATCCAAGCGGCGGCTGAAGAAATCCATCATCGGGCTGAAGTCTTGATCCAAGCGGGCGCTGAAGAAGTCCATCATTGGGATGAAGTCTTCTATGAAGCAGCATCTTCAATCTTCTTTCTTCCTGAGCCATCATCTTCCAGCCGACGCGGAACATCCTCTTCTACCGATGCCTACTCGCCAAATGACGGTTCCTTTAAATTACATCATCCAAGATGGCGTCTGTTGAATTCCGATTGGCTGATATGATTCTATCAGCCAATCGGAATTAAGGTAGGAAAATTCTGATTGGCTGATGGAATCAGCCAATCAGATTCAAGTTCAATCCGATTGGCTGATCCGATCAGCCAATCAGATTGAGCTCGCATTCTATTGGCTGTTCCGATCAGAAAATAGAATGCGAGCTCAATCTGATTGGCTGATCGGATCAGCCAATCGGATTGAACTTGATTCTGATTGGCTGATTCCATCAGCCAATCAGAATTTTCCTACCTTAATTCCGATTGGCTGATAGAATCCTATCAGCCAATCGGAATTCGACGGACGCCATCTTGGATGACATCATTTAAAGGAACCGTCATTCGGCGAGTAGGCCTCGGTAGAAGAGGATGTTCCGCGTCGGCTGGAAGATGATGTCTCCGGAAGAAAGAAGATTGAAGATGCTGCTTCATAGAAGACTTCATCCCGATGATGGACTTCTTCAGCGCCCGCTTGGATCAAGACTTCAGCCCGATGATGGATTTCTTCAGCCTCCGCTTGGATCCAGACTTCAGCCCGAGGATGCACGTCACTCTTCAGCCCCCCGCTTGGGCTTGGATCAAGACATCTGAGGCTCTTCTGGACAGATCGGGACCCGGTGTGGTGAAGACAAGGTAGGGAGATCTTCAGGGGCTTAGTGTTAGGTTTATTTAAGGGGGGTTTGGGTTAGATTAGGGGTATGTGGGTGGTGGGTTGTAATGTTGGGGGGGGGTATTGTATGTTTTTTTTTTACAGGCAAAAGAGCTGAATTCTTTGGGGCATGCCTGCAAAGGGCCCTTTTCAGGGCTGGTAAGGTAAAAGAGCTTTTCTATTTTAATTTTAGAATAGGGTAGGGCATTTTTTTATTTTGGGGGGCTTTGTTATTTTATTAGGGGGCTTAGAGTAGGTGTAATTAGTTTAAAATTGTTGTAATATTTTTCTAATGTTTGTAAATATTTTTTTTATTTTTTGTAACTTAGTTCTTTTTTATTTTTTGTACTTTAGTTTGTTTATTTAATTGTATTTATTTGTAGGTATTTTATTAAATTAATTTATTGATAGTGTAGTGTTAGGTTTAATTGTAACTTAGATTTATTTTACAGATAATTTTGTAATTATTTTAACTAGGTAACTATTAAATAGTTATTAACTATTTAATAGCTATTGTACCTGGTTAAAATAAATACAAAGTTGCCTGTAAAATAAATATTAATCCTAAAATAGCTACAATATAATTATAATTTATATTGTAGCTATATTAGGGTTTATTTTACAGGTAAGTATTTAGCTTTAAATAGGAATAATTTATTTAATAAGAGTTAATTTATTTTGTTAGATAAAAATTATATTTAATTTAGGGGGGTGTTAGGGTTAGGGTTAGAATTAGCTTTAGGGGTTAAAAAATTTATTAGAGTAGCGGTGAGCTCCGATCGGCAGATTATGGGTTAATACTTGAAGTTAGGTGTCGGCGATGTTAGGGAGGGCAGATTAGGGGTTAATACTATTTATTATAGGGTTATTGAGGCGGGAGTGAGGTGGATTAGGGGTTAATACCTTTATTATAATAGCGGCACAGTCCGGTCGGCAGATTAGGGGTTAATAAGTGTAGGTAGGTAGCGGCGACGTTGTGGGCAGCATATTAGGGGTTAATATATATAATATAGGGGTCGGCGGTGTTAGGGGCAGCAAATTAGGGGTTCATAGGGATAACGTAGGTGGCAGCGGTGTGCGGTCGGCAGATTAGGCGTTAAAAAAATGTAATAGAGTGGCGGCGATGTACATTTAGGGGTACATAGGTAGTTTATGGGTGTTAGTGTACTTTAGAGCACAGTAGTTAAGAGCTTTATAAACCGGCGTTAGCCCAGAAAGCTCTTAACTACTGATTTTTTTCTGCGGCTGGAGTTTTGTCGTTAGATTTCTAATGCTCACTTCAGCCAAGACTCTAAATACCGGCGTTAGAAAGATCCCATTGAAAAGATAGGATACGCAAATGGCGTAGGGGGATCTGCGGTATGGAAAAGTCGTGGCTGCAAAGTGAGCGTTAAAACCTTTAATGACCGACTCCAAATACCAGAGGGCGGTAAAAACCAGCGTTAGGAGCCTCTAACGCTGGTTTTGACAGCTACCGCCCAACTCTAAATCTAGCAGTGTGTTATTTATTTTTTGTACTTTAGTTTATTTAATTGTATTTAATTGTAACTACTTGTAGTTCATTAATTTAATTTATTTAATGATAGTGTAGTGTTAGGTTTAATTGTAACTTAGGTTAGGATTTATTTTACAGGTAATTTACATTGATTCCTATGGCATGGTACGCTGGACCGGAATAGTGCCTGGTAGAAATTTGATAACTTCCAAAAGTAGTCAGATTGTGCCGAACTTGCATTCGGAACATCTGTAGTGATGTAAGCATCGATCTGTGTCGGACTGAGTATGTTACGTCACTAAATTCTACTTTAGCCGGTCTGTAAGGTTTGATAACTAAGGCTAATCAGGCTCGCCACAAATACCCTGCGGAATTCCAGCATATTTTCGGTTGACAGCTTGATAAATAGAGGCCTATACCTAGAGTGGAGGTTTTCACTTACTCACTATGGGGCCGATTTACCAATGTCAGACATGATACTCTGAAGCACATAATGTCCGCCAGACATCGCTGAATGACGACAGCATACGCTGTCGGCATTTAACATTGCACAAGCAGTTCTCGTGAACTGCTTGTGCAATGCCACCCCTTCAGATTCCTGTCCAATCGGACACTAGCAGGGGGTGTCAATCAACCCGATCGTATGAGATTAGGCAGATTGATGTCTGCAGCCTCAGAGGCAGCGGACCAGTTAAGGAGCAGCGATCTTAAGACTGCTGCTTCATAACTGCTGTTTCCAGCGAGCCTGAAGGCTCCCACGGAAACAGAGGCATCAGTGGTCATTTGGCCCTTTATAAATCGGCCCCTACAACTCGTTTTGAGACTAATTTGTATCTCAGTTTAAATACTGAAAAAAAACTTTAGGGCTAGGTTACGCCCTCTTCTGCTTTTTGTGTGCGCTGGAAATAGCGTGAGTATCACAAGTTAAAAATAAATGCATTCGCTTGAGCACAATCACGAGTTTTGCCCATCAGATTAGCACAACTGAGGAACTCACATAAAGGGTAAGGGAGGAAAATAAAGTTACATTAAACATAACATAAATACACTTGAATGTACTGTTACACTTGCGTTCGCATTGCTGGGATGTTTTGTGCTCACAAGAGCGAACTTCCATAGGCTGCAATGGGAGCTCTTTCTCAGGCCGTCAGACATGTCATGTGAACAAGTGCAGCAATGGGCAGCAAAATGTAAATAATATATGTATATGACTATACACATATTAACACATAAATATATATGTATATGACTATACACATATTAACACATAAATATATATGTATATAACTATACACATATTAACACATAAATATATATGTATATGACTATACACATAGTAACACATAAATATATATGTATATGACTATACACATATTAACACATAAATATATATGTATATGACTATACACATAGTAACACATAAATATATATGTATATGACTATACACATAGTAACACATAAATATATATGTATATGACTATACACATATTAACACATAAATATATATGTATATGACTATACACATAGTAAGCTTGAAGAGAGAAAAAATAGTCCAGCTTGCCAACAGAACATAAATAAAAACAAGTCTTTATTAATCCATTAAAATTATTAGGAATACAGCAACAGCAAAAGAACTGATGGTGTAGAGGGCGCAGCACTGTATGGCTTACATGTTTCGGATAAACTCCGTAGTCATAGCCTACAGTGATGTGCCACACACCTGTTAAAATACCCTAAAAAGAAATGTGATAGGCTTAAAAATTTAATCCCGCCCTCATACTTAAACAAATCAGAATATTGCACAGCATGAACACACCAATGTATTGACCACTTTGAAAAAAATTTACATAGATATTGCTATGTAGTGATAATTGCAAATCCAAACAATATTAAAAGTAAGCTGTTAAATTATCAAAATCAAAATCAAATTAAAATCCACAGCAAAAATCAACATAACAAAATTTCATTAATAGATATTAACATGTTTAGATTTAAATATAAAGGGCCAAATAATTACCAAAAGTTAAATACTTAATTAAGTTTAACAAACAGATTATACAAGATAATGATAATATTTTATGTGGGATAACCTGATTAAAAGTAACACCTTTGACTAGACACAAATAAATAAACTAGTCTCTTTGGAAGCAATTGTGACACACATAAACAATTATCAGTTGGCGTGACACTATTTGGCACACATAAATAAGATTAAGCTAAATAATTATAGCTGATAGAGTCAACTGTAGTCCCATGAGAGTGTTACCTCATAGTATAACAGAATTATGGGGCCATGGATTAACTAAGCATAGAGGTTAATGTTCAATTATTAGATGGTAAAGCTAGTGTGGGATAATAAGAATTTGGAATCCATAAATGGAGCAAAAAATACGTAAGTGAAAAATATATATTTTGCCAATATACCATGTATTAGAGAGATACTATGAATAGAGGGAGAGTCAATCCCATAAATTCATAACATTGTATCTGGAATTTAGACCTTCAGGCAATCGGGTACCCATGGTGTAAATCCAGTATGCTTCACGTCTAGCGAGAAGCTGATTAACGTCACCTACCCTAGTGGGGGTAATGACCTTCTCAATACCACACCACTTGAAACCTCTCAGATCATTATCATGGAAGTTTCCAAAGTGTTGAACTATGGGAGTGGATGCCCTTTTGGTGGAAAAAGAAGATAAGTGTTCCCTGATACGAGAGTTAAGGTCATGGGAGGTAAGCCCTATATACTGAATTTTGCATAGGGAACACTCAATAAGATATATGACTGACTCAGTCCTGCAATTAATGCAGGTATTGATCATGTAAGTTTTTTTAGTTACTTCACTGGTGTAATCCTTGGTAATTTTGGCATATTCACATGGCTTACATTTGCGGTGCCCACATTTGTACATGCCAGTGTGTTTAAGCCAAGAACCATTCTCTTTCTTTACAGGTCTAAGTAAGGTGGGAGAGAGCATAGAGCCAAGTGTGGGACTCTTGCGATAAGAGAAACCAATTCCCTTTCTCACAGTCTCCACTAATTTGTCTTCTGCCAATAACACTTGAAAATGCTTGCGTATTATATTGCAAATTTGTGAGTACTGTGCACTATGAGTAGTCACAAAGGTGACATTTTGCTGTGCATTCTTTTCCAAAATGTTAGTGGCAAGAAGATTTTGTCTGGGAATATTCTGAACTTGATGTCTAGCCTTCTTGATTGCCTTTTTCGGATACTGCCTAGCTATAAGTCTCTTCTCCAAATCTTCAGACTCTTTTCTGAATTGATGCTCATCTGTACAGTTTCTCTTCAACCTAACAAATTCCCCCTTGGCAATAGCAAAGGGGACGTGTTTGGGATGACAGCTTGTTCCCAAAAGAAGAGAATTACCAGAGATAGGTTTTCTATAAATGGTAGATGTAATCCTCCCAGTTATAGTACCTTCCAAAGTAAGATCCAGATAGTTGATACACATCCTGTAATTCATAGGTAAATTTGAGGCCAACATTGTTATCATTAAGAAAATCAACGAAGGGCAAAACATTCTCAGGGCCACCAATCCAGATGAAAAGAAGATCATCTATGTATCTCCTATAAAAGGAGATACACCGCTGAAAAGGGTTTCTATCTCCAAAGATGTGGTAAAACTCCCACCATCCCAGAAACAAGTTTGCAAAGGATGGTGCGAATTTCGCTCCCATGGCGGTACCACATCTCTGGAGATAGAAAATCTCCTCAAATTTAAAAAAGTTGTGCGACAAAAGAAAATCTGTGACCCTGAGAATGAAGTCAATATAGGTACCAGAAAAATCTGTATGTCCTTCCAGAAAAAATTGTATGGCCTCAATCCCCTTGGAATGGGGGATACTAGAATACAGTGAGACTGTGTCAATTGTCAACCACCTGGAAGACGGGGTCCACTCCACATCCTCCAAGATGTTGAGAATATGTTTAGTGTCCCTGACATGTGATTGGAGAGACACTACCAAAGGTTGTAGTATACAATCCAACCATTCTGAGAGGTTACCCAATAAGGAATCTATACCGCTCACTATAGGTCTTCCCTGGACACAGTCCAGTGTTTTGTGGGTTTTAGGGAGGTGGTGAAAAAGAGGTGTCTTGGGATGATCCACCATGAGAAAAGAAGGGGTGGATTGAGCCAAAACACCTGATTCTAAGCCTTCATCCAATAAGTGTCGTAATTCAAGTTTGAAAATGTTGGTAGGGTCCCTGGACAAGACAACATAATCCTGTTGTTTTTGGAGTTGTCTAAGGGCCTCACCCACATACTGTTTCCTATCCATAATCACCACCATACCTCCCTTATCAGAATTCTTAATAACCAGGCTTGTATCTTCCCTAAGGGATAGTAGCAGCTCTTTCTCAGCAATAGATAGATTATACTTTGAGGTAGGTTTATGTTCCTTAAGGTTAACCAAGTCTCTCTCAATCCTATTATAAAATGTCTCTATCACTGGACCTCTATTTCGGATGGGATAAAATGTGGAACGCTTTTTGAAAACAGGGCCTATTCTTGTATCCCCTGCATTGATCCCTGCTTCTATTTGGAGCTGTTGTAAAGTAACCACATCACAACTTTGGGAAAAGCTCATAGGATCAATGCCTGTTGCACCAGAATCACCGCCCAATTGGTTAACATTTGTCTGTTCAGAGAAATGTTTTTTAAGAGTAAGGCTCAGAATCAGTTTATTCACATCCAAAATAGTTTTGAATAAGTCAAAGTCATTGGTGGGTGCAAAGTTTAAACCCGATTCAGAACACGGTATTGCATGGTACTAAAAGTTTTACCAGAGAGGTTAACAACATTGCCTACTATCCTATTATCAGTTATTTGTATCTGGTCTGTGGCCTGGGCTCCCGTAGTTGGTATCTGTCCTGGTTCTGTTGGGTATTGCTCCTGGTACCTAGACTTCCTCCCCCTGCGTTGGCATCCAATGCCTGGGGAAAAACCTGATTGAGCACTAAGTGTTCAGGGACATTAGAAGGATAAGCATTGGGAACAGATTCTACATAAACATTTTGTTTAGGTCTACTCCCTAGAAATGCAGAGTCAGGATTAATCAAAGAGGTTATATTAGTGGAGGATAATGTAGGTAAAAAAGCAGTATCGTCAATTACTGTAGAGGTGCATGGAACATGTTCTGTTAAGGTATCACCTTCACTAGAACCCTCTGATTCACTCCCTGAAAAGGTCACATTTTTTGAGTTATTACTCGCATTACCATTTTTATTCGTATTGCGATTCCTGCTCCTATTCCTATTATTTCTCCTCCTTCTACCAATTCTCGGCTGGTTAGCTCTAAAATTACCCCTAGTACTCTTATTCCAGATATAGACAGAGTTATTTGTGTAATCAAATTTATCCCTGACAAATTTGGTGTGCTTGATTTCCATGATACCAGATCTACCTTTAGCTACCAATTCTCTAAGGGTTTTATCAAACCTGGCAAAGTCAGCATGATTCGACCTCCTGTTCATTTCTATCTGTAGATCGTCTATTTCTTTCCTAATATTAACCAACATAGTAGTTCCAGATACGATGTTATGAATTTATGGGAGTGACTCTCCCTCTATTCATAGTATCTCTCTAATACATGGTATATTGGCAAAATATATATTTTTCACTTACGTATTTTTTGCTCCATTTATGGATTCCAAATTCTTATTATCCCACACTAGCTTTACCATCTAATAATTGAACATTAACCTCTATGCTTCGTTAATCCATGGCCCCATAATTCTGTTATACTATGAGGTAACACTCTCATGGGACTACAGTTGATCTCTATCAGCTATAATTATTTAGCTTAATCTTATTTATGTGTGCCACATATTAACACATAAATATATATGTATATGACTATACACATCTTAACACATAAATATATATGTATATGACTATATACATCTAAACACATAAATATATATGTATATGACTATACACATCTAAACACATAAATATATATGTATATGACTATACACATATTAACACATAAATATATATGTATATGACTATACACATATTAACACATAAATATATATGTATATGACTATACACATATTAACACATCAATATATATATATGTATATAAGCATATACATATATATTTACTGAGAACACGAAGTTCCCATAGACCGCGATG
Source organism: Bombina bombina (assembly GCF_027579735.1). Taxonomy (NCBI): domain Eukaryota; kingdom Metazoa; phylum Chordata; class Amphibia; order Anura; family Bombinatoridae; genus Bombina; species Bombina bombina. Next base: position 84,243,314 of record NC_069505.1, on the reverse strand, counting down.
TAAAGGCAAACCCCACTCCCACCTACTTTAAACCCTCATAGCTTGCAGTTATTTTATTAAAAATCAAGATGCTACTTTCTTTTTTTTTTAACATATTACACTGTATTCTGTGGGCATTTGGTGGACATTTATAAAATTAACCAGATATCTGATCTCTCGTTTATTTTATAAGCATTAATTGGTACTGCAATGTTGCAGTAGCAATAACCAGCCACTTTTAATGGCTGGTTATTTATCGTACCAACAAAAATGCAAATTTGCCCGTTTGTGGGTGCATGATAAATTAGCGCTCCACTTGTATTCTAGCCCTAAATAAACAATTGCTTAAATAATGTATTCAGAGCAAAGAATAGCCTGAGAATGATTTGTACATGTTTTTTTTTTTTTTTAAATGATCACCTAGATTATGAGTTTTGCATTGCGGCTTTTAACATTGAAAAAATTGCAATTTCAGAGTGAAAGCAGGAACACACTATTGGGAGTCATGTTGGTATAGCTGTACCGCCAGCATTGTAGCCTGTAACGCAACATCAATCCTGTACTCAAAAAAATGACATTTTTTTGTGGGATTTCCATAGTGCTGGTATTACAGGTTGTGCGGTGAGGCTAAAATGCTTGCAGTACGGCCTATACTGTAACTGACACGATCCATTACGCTTTCTGAGAACAGTAGTTATGGATTTTATGTAACAAAAATGTTTCACAAAACATAACTAAACTGTTACAAAGTACACTAACACCCATAAACTACCTATTAACCCCTAAACTGAGGCCCTCCCTCATCGCAAACACTAAAATAAACTTAATAACTCCTGATCTGCCATCCACCCACATTGCGGCTATTAAATAAACCTATTAATGTAGTTTAGATTTTTTTTTTTTTTTTCGTAGTGTTAGGTTTTTTTAAATTTGTAATTTTGATATTTTAATTGGTAGTATTTTTAATTTTATTAGATTAGTTATGTTAGGTTAATTTATAGTTTAATGCTAGGATTTTTTATATTTTATTTAAAAGTTTTTATTTATTTAAATACAGTTATATTCTAATTTTAATTTAAAGTTCGGGGATGTTTAGGGGTTAATAGTTTAATTTAGTGTTTTGTGATGTGGGGGGACTGGCGGTTTAGAGGTTAATAGGTTTATTTAGTGGCGGAGATGTGGGAGACCGGATGTTTAGGGGTTAATAACTTTATTTAGTGGCAGCGATGTCGGGGAGTGGCAGAATAGGGGTTAATAGCTCTTATTAGTGGCAGCGATGTCAAAAGTGGCAGATTAGGGGTTAATAACTTTATTATAGTGGCAGCGATGTCGGGGAGCAGCGGAATAGGGGTTAATAACTTTTATTAGTGGCGGTGATGTCGGGAGCAGCAGATTAGGGGTGTTTAGACTTGGGGTTTATGTTAGGGTGTTATGTTTAAACGTAACTTTTTTTCCCCATACACATCAATGGGTTGCGTTATGGCGATCGCCATTCCGCACTTCAGGTGTTGTTTTTTTTTTTTCTAACACTCTCTCCCCATTGATGTCTATGGGGGAAAGCGTGCACGAGCATGTCAAAGCAGCCCTTGGCTTTTGTGCAGTATGGAGCTTAACACCACCATATCGCACGCACAAGGAGGCTTTTCAGAAACTAGTAATGGCAGTGCTATGGAGAGTTAAATAATGCAACTTTTGCTGCGTTCGTTTCGCACCCTCTATAGCGCAAAACTCGTAATATAGGTGTATATTAGTTGTTTCAAAATTTCAAAAATAAGGGTGTAGTTAATTCCCATAAAGCAGTGGGTGCCACCATATTGTAACTTAGGTTACTTTTTCTGCTGAGCAGGGCCGCCATCAGGGGGTGACAGGGGTGACTCCTGTCAGGGGCCCAATGGGCTAGGGGGGCCCCATGAGGCAAGAACTAAAAAAAAAAAAAATTTTTTTTTTTACATTTTGGCAGCCACCAGTGGGTACTACAGCAGAGTGCTAATTGAGCATGGGATATGTTATTACAAGGAGTAAAGTAATAGCATTTGAGAGGATTTCTGAGTGTGCACTAAACCACTATGCATAGTGTGAGACAGACTTGGCACTTTGTTTGTAGAGTGTGTGCCTGAGTCAGACGCCTGATCACTTTCATTTGCAGAGAAGGTAGGAATTACTTAGCAAATGTTTTTTTAATTTTTTTGTGAAATTTAAGATTTTAACTTCAGTGTGCTAGTAGTTGTATGGTGGGGCCAGGGGTCCATAAAAACACATTTTTCTTAGCAGCAGTGTATTTATTTATGATTATTTGACAATGCTGTAGAAATTCTATATTTAAAACCATGCAGAAATGTTTCCTCCTCAATACACAAATGATATTTATTACATTCCAGTTTACTGCCCCTTTATGCAAGGACTTTTCAGATACAAGGAGGCATTTTATCTAAGATTTTTACATCTGCATAACATGTTATACTCTCAGACTAAGATTGCTCAGTTTTGGAAATGAAACAGGTTAACTTAAAACTGTTCAGTTTACTCTACAGCTGACTTAATTTTGAAATGCATACCAACAAGCTTAAATCCTGCATTTAACCAGATCTAATGGTGTGAGTACCACAGCTTATGGTTCCACCAAGACCATATAGAGTACATCATTTTCAAAATCCACAAGTACAGCTGAAAGATGGGAACATTTGTACACTATATTTGAAGTGGTGCTCTTGGTTGGGGAAAATGGGGAAAATATCAAACCAACATATGTAAACATTTTAAAAGTACTTTTCTTCATCTAGCCATCTACCCAGATCATTAATGTACAATTTTGAATTCACAGAATTATTTTTGTTTGCACATTTACAAATATGATTCTTTAAAAAGTGATCGCTTCATTTCTGCATTTTTCTTTATCATGTATGTCACACACTGTTGATTTAGGGGATGCAAGGTGCATAAATGTTTCCTCCTGTGAGTGTTTCTGTGGGTGTCTGTGTTTATGTCTTTGTGCTTTGGTTTGTGTCTCTATGAGTGCGTATGTATTTTTTTTCTGTTGGTATCTCTGTGAGGGTTAGTGTGTATGTCTTTGTGCATTTTCTGTGGATGTCTGTGAGGGTGTGTGCATATGTCTTTGAGCTTTTTCTATGGGTGTCTCTGTGAGGGTGGACGTGTATTTGTCTTTGTGTATTTTCTCTGGATGCCTCTGTGAGGGTGGGTGTGTATATCTGTTTTCTGTGGCTGTCTCTGTGAGTGTGTGTGTGTGTATGTATGTATGTGTGTTTTCTGTAAATGTCTCTGTGAGGGTGTGTATTTTCTGTGGGTGTCTCTGTGAGGGTGTGTGTATGTCTTTGTGTGTTTTCTGTGGATGTCTCAGTGAGGGTGTGTATGTATATCTTTCTGTGTTTTCTAAGGGTGTCTCTGTTGGTGTTTCCTTGGGTGTATGTGCAAGTTTGAGTTTGTGTGTGTGTTTGTGTCCATTGTCTGTTCCTTTTTAGGACATTTTGACCTTACTACTGATTATTCACATCTTTCTACAGACTTTGAGACTAATGAGACGTTTCCGGAAGTCACCAATCTACCATTTAACCTTTAAATTATTGTTTAGGCAGTTCAGGGCCCTTCCTTTCAGCCACTGCGTGCTGTTGTCATCATTTAGTTGGCATCTTCCTTTACAAAAAGATAATCAGAACTCCATATTTTGTTTTCTAAATCTCCTTTTTTTTTACAAAACTGTAGTTTACCTCATTACTTGTCAAGTCAATGTAAACAAGTGCTAAGTGTCTGTTTGGGTGTCTGTGTCTGAGTTTCTTTGTGTGTCTTCTAGAGTGTCTCTAAGTGAATCCTTATGTGTGAGTGTGTGTTTCAGTATATGTTACTACCTTTACAACATTTCCAAGTTTAAATAGACACTTAAGAATAAAGTGCATATATATACGTTTTAGTCACTTTGTCAAAAATTGTACATGTCAAAGGAGGGGGGGGGCCTGATCAATGGTCAAGTCAGGGGCCCCAAAATTTCTAGTGGCGGCCCTGCTGCTGAGGCCAATTAGGAATAGTTATAAATGGCTCACTAGAGTGTGCAACCAATGGCTGTGCGGAAAAATAACTGTGTCTGCACTTCCATGTTTAACATGAATTGGAAAGCCCACAATATTCTGGATTAAATTACAGGAAAGAAGAACAAAATAAAGTATATTGCAAAGTTATTGTACTACATGTAATTAAACAATTTATATTATATATATTATTTACATATATCTTGAGTTGTTTAATGTCGCTTTAAATATAATATACCTATTTGTTGAAACTGCAGACTGTGTTTTGAAATGTTTTTGGACACTTTGATTCGCTACTAGCATATCATTATTTGACCAAATTTATAGGACATTTTCTTAATACAACAAATTACTTTCAATTCTTGTGTCATCTTTTCAGTGAGGATGTCATTGCCCCCAGCTGTGCAAGTTGAAACATCACCATTTGCTAAAACTGATGGGACCGCACCGACTGTGGACATCACCACCAAGATGCTCTCTACTGAAACGCCAGGTGAACCTTCTAGAATTTTTTTTTTCAAGAATCAATGGAAATTTAAAATGTAAATTTTAATTTAATGGAATATATTTATCAAATTAGTATAGAAATGTATATATTGCTAGGGGATTTGGTATTAGTAACATTTCTATAGGAAGGCATAAGGAATAACTTCAGCACAAAATATCAATTTGGTGCTCATCAGACCTTATACATCTGATAAAGCCTTAAATTAAAGGGACGATAAAGTCAAAATTAAACTTTTATGATTCACATAGAGCATGCAATTTTACACAACTTTCCAATTTAATTCTGTTATCAATCTCTTGGTATCTTTTATTGAAGAGTAAAACTAGGTAGCCTCATAAGAGCTCAGGATAGTGCACGTGTCTTTCAGTGACGTGCAGTGACATCAGAGGCTGGTGAGGCAGTGGCAGGATACGCCTTCATTCTTTAGATATCCTTTGTTGAAGAAATAGCAATGCACATGGGTGAGCCAATCACATGAGGTATCTATGTGCAGCCACCAATCAGCAGCTACTGAGCATATTTAGATATGATTTTCAACAAAGGACATCAAAATAATGAAGAAAATTAGATATTAGATGTAAATTGGAAAGTTATTTAAATTTGCATATGGGTTTCATATGGGTTTCATGTCCCTTTAAATGGTGTCTTGGAAAACTGGTCAACTTAGTAAACATCTGATTTTAGTCTAAAAGGATTGTAACAGAAACTCTTGCCAGATAACACAATGCTTGCTCTGATTATGAGATCTAGAAATCCATGCCCATTAAAATATGTTTAAAACATACTTTTTACTTTAATGCTGCAAATTATGCTTATAGATTCTTTCATTACATAAGGGATGAGAGTCAGAGGGGGAGGAAGAGAGACAGAGAAAGAGACCATGGGGGAGGAAGAGAGACAGAGAGAGAAAGAGACCATGGGGGAGGAAGAGAGACAGAGAGAGAAAGAGACCATGGGGGAGAACAACACATAAGGAGAGAGATGGCTAGATATAGAGAGAGAGAGACACACACACACACAAGGGGGGGGGGAGGGACCACAGCATTTTAAAGTAATAAAACAGCAGAGCTACAGAGAGTTCAGAAGTTTAGTGTGAAGTACAGAGGCAAGCTGCTAAGTTAGTGGGTGTAAAGTTTGAGTAAACAAAATACAAAAACGACCCTGCTGTAAAAGAGTAAACAAACACTAAACCACATTCATTAAATTAGCATTTTCACTAACAGAATCCCTATCAGTAAAATCTTACTTTAATAAGATGTGGGTGAAACACTGCTCTCTGTGCCTCTCTCCTGCTCTGGAAGGATTCAGGAAGTGACAGTGGCACATTCCACTGCACTTAGAGGGGAAGAACAGAACTCTCTTTTTCACTTTAGCAAAGCTGGCAGCTTCACAGGACAGCAACAAAATATATGAAAGTTGTTTTTTTCCGTTTTTATTTTGTTTTATATGATTTAACATCCAGCCCCAACCCTATGTTCCACTTACTAATGCCTCTTGCTGGATTGGTTCAGCCCAAATAGGACTGCCTCAAATAAGCAGTTAAATGGGCCATGCAATGATCTTAACCACTTGCATCCAGTAGATGGCGCAGCATGTTGTGTAATGGTGGGCAGACCTGCTTGTGCCTCTTCATTGCACAACATATAGCTGTGAGAAAAAAAAATGCTGGGAAAAAAAAATTACAATTTTTTTTTAAGCCAATAAAAAAAAATATATTTTTGCCCATATGAGAGGTGAAGCACTGCCTCACCTGCCTCTAGTGACTGCACATCACTGGTGTCTTTAGTACTTTATGGCAGCAGTGTTTTGCAACATTATTTGTAGCTTTGTTATACATGATGCAAAACACTGCTGCCATAAAGTACTAAAGACACGTGCACTATCCTGAGCTCTTATGAGCCTACCTAGTTTTACTCTTCAATAGAAGATACAATGAGAATGAAGCAAATTTGATAACAAAAGTACATTGGAAAGTTGTTTAAAAATGCATGCTCTATCTGAATCATGAAAGTTTAATGTTGACTTTAATGTCCCTTTAAATCATAATTTAGTTTGTTTCAATTGAAAGCACACTCTTCTTTGTGTCTATTTTATATATAAACTGTAATTTTCCATTTGATTCATAGTTCCTACAATTACTTAGCAGACCCACCAGATTCAAACTATAACATTATTTATGTATATATCATAACATGTGATAACCATACCAAAATATGTATATATATGTGTGTATATGTGCATCTATGTATGTATATATCATAACATGTGATAATTGTACCAAAATATGTATATATGTGTGTATATGTGCATCTATGTATGTATATATATATGTGTGTATATGTGTATCTATGTATGTATATATATATGTGTGTATATGTGCATCTATGTATGTATATATATGTGTGTATATTAGTGTTTATATGTGTATATATGTATGTATATACATATATAAATACATAAATACACACACACATACACACACACATATATATATATATATATATATATATATATATATATATATATATATATATATATATATATATATATATACAATGTAAAGGAAGGCACTCACTGGTCTTTTCATCAAATATTTATTATCAAGCGTGACGTTTCGGGGACACACTCCCCTTCCTCAAGCGGAAGGGGAGTGTGTCCCCGAAACGTCACGCTTGATAATAAATATTTGATGAAATGACCAGTGAGTGCCTTCCATTACATTGTATACTTACCTGCTGGCACCCTGGCACTAAAGAACTTTGAAAGTGAGAGTGCTCTCTATACATTATAATATAATAATATATAATATATATAATATATAATAATATATATACACATATACAGTATATGCACATATATTCTGTAACATTTGAATGGAAATGTGTTCTGGATATGGAAAGAAATTTGCACATAGAGCATTTTTATGACATTTGTATGTACCTTTAATACGATAAAAGAAAAAAATATGTCACCACCATGGGTGCAGCTGTACCTCTATCGTGGTCTCTCTCTTAAATGGCTTGGGGCAAAAAGATTCTTTAAATTGGCACTTTTAACTAAAAACTAATTGTGGCTTGTCATCTAATATTTTATTTCAAATTGGATTTCCTTTTAAAACTGGCTCATACCTTCAGGGCCGCCACTAGAAATTTTAGGGCCCCTGACTTAACCATTGATCAGCCCCCCCTTTGACATGTGCAATTTTTGACCATGTGACTACAACGTATATGGACTTTATTCTTAAGTGTAGTCAAACTTGGAAATGTTGTAAAGGTAGTAACACACAAACCCAGAAACACACAGACACACTCATACACTGAAACACACACTCACACATAAGGATTCACATATAGTCACTCTAGCAGACACGCAGAGAAACATACAAACACACTAAGACACAGACACCCAAACAGACACTCATCACTTGTTTACATTGACCTGACAAGTAAGTTTTATAAAAAAAAAAAAGGAGAATTAGAAAACAAAATATGGAGTTCTGATTATCTTTTTGTCAAGGAAGATGCCAACTTAATCATGACAACAGCATGCAGTGGCTGAAAGGAAGGGCCCTGAACTGCCTAAACAATAATTTAAAGGTTAAATGGTGGATTGGTGACTTCCGGAAAGGTCTCATTAATCTCAAAGTCTGTAGAAAGATGTGAATAATCAGTAGTAAGGTCAACATGTCCCAAAAAGGAACAGAGAATGGACATACACACACAAACAAACTCAAACACAAACTTGCACATACACCCAAGGAAACACTGACAGAGACAGCCTCAGAAAATACACAAAGACATACACACACACACAGAGAGACACCCACATAAAACACACAAAGACATACACACACAGAGAGACAACCACATAAAACACACAGACATACATACACACACCCCCTCACTGAGACATCCACAGAAAACATACAAAGACATACACACACACTCTCACAGATACGCCTGCAGAAAATGCACAGACATACACACACCCTCACAGAGACACCCACAGAAAACACACAGACATACGCGCACACCCTCACAGAGACATCCACAGAAAACACAGACATACATACATACACACACCCACCCTCACAGAGACATCCACAGAAAACACACAGACATACACACCCACCCTCACAGAGGTATCCAGAGAAAATACACAAAGACATATATACACACACCCTCACAGAGACACCCATAGAAAAAGCACAAAGACATATGCATACACCCTCACAGACATCCACAGAAAATGCACAAAGACATACACACCCACCCTCACAGAGAGACCCACATAAAAAAAATACATACACACTCATAGAGACACAAACCAAAGCACAAAGACATAAACACAGACAACCACAGAAACAATCACAGAAGGTAAAATTACTGCACATTGCATCCCCTAAATCATGTGTGACATGCATGATAAAAAAAATTTGCAGAAATTAAGAGATCACTTTTTAAAGAATCATATTTGTAAATGTGCAAACAAACATAATTATGTGAATTCAAAATTGTGCATTAATGATCTGGGTAGATGGCTAGATGAAGAAAAGTACTTTTGAAAGGTTGACATATGTTTGTTTTTTTTCCCCATTTTCCCCAACCAAGAGCACCACTTCAAATATAGTGTCAAATATTCCCATCTGTCAGCTGTAATTATGGATTTTGAAAATAACTGTTGGTATCACAATCGTGTCCAACTCTAGGGGGCGCTCAAATAAATTAGATTAATGCAAGTTTCAACCATATAGTATATTCCCTTAATATACACTCAGTTGCCAAAATGCATTCTACAGAGTCATGCTCAACAAAAGTGTATAATATAATATAGTAATATACATCAAAAAATATATGACAATGTGCACAATAATCAATAAGTGTGCACAAAGAATATAGTCTTATCTGAGTCTTTGCTGTATGTTCCTGTAAATGAGATAACAGTCCCAGATGGAGTCTTCTGTGCTGATGTTTTAGTGTTACACCAGTGGGTGGATGATTGTAGTCACGGCAGCTCTTCTCCTTACAAAACAGCAAATCCAAATTATCTGTGAAAGAAGATCACAAAAGAAGGCACCTCCTAGTGTAATACTGCATAAGGATTCAACAATATCAGCGCCAAGAGGTGAAAATATACTCACAAGTGGAGCAGCACCAAATGTGCTAAGTGGCGCAGGCTGAGACCTTAACAGTTTCCCAGCAAACTGATCCTCCAGGGGATGGAGTGGCCCAAGTGTGCCAGGGATTTGATCCAATAATGCTCAGGCTTCCATGTTATTAAGCATAATTTTTATATATATAGATGCCTAATGAAACAGCTAGGTTTAAGCTGAGAAACGCGTTGCAATCTGTTGCATTTACCATTTTAAATCACTTTTGGGTAATGTACATACCGAATGGTTTTTAATATTGTTTTTAATAAAAATTATGCTTAATAACATGGAAGCCTGAGCTTTATTGGACTTATCCCAGGCACACCTAAGCCACTACATGGTAATTAACCCCTGAACTGTCATAATCATCTTTAAATTAAAATCCTAATACAATAAGCTATAGCAATTAACCCTTAAACCTCCTAATATTAACCCCCAAAATGTTAAGCCCTTTATTGCCATTAACCCCTAGACAACCAGTCCCTATTATAATAAAACCCCTAACAGCTAAGACTGCTACTGTTAATGACACTTAAAGAGTCACGTCCCTAATAAACCCATCATTTTAAGATCCCTACTTCTTTTAACCCCTGAATCACCATACTCTCCTCATAATAAACCCCTAAGTGCTAAGACCCCTCACTGCTGATGATCCACCCATTCTAATTGACTCCCCACACCAAGATAGACCAAACCCCAAATTCAATCCCTTGCCTTAAAGGGACAGTAAAGTAAAAAAAATCTTTCATGATTTAAATAGGGCAAAAATTCTGGTGTTTACTGTCCCTTTAACTCCTATGGACCTCCTAAAAACTCTAATGAATGATTAATTTGCTTTTTTTTTTTTTTTTTTGCTAAAGTACCTGCTCATTTTTAGCTTTCTTTTAAAACTACAGAAATATGCGTATTTTGTTTTACATAATTGCATAAATATTTATGACTAGCTTGTGCATGATTATGTATATTGTGTAGAATGTGCTGCTGGAGGACAATTTTCTGAGCGCAGTAAATATATAGCTTGCACGCAAGATAACTGTATGTTTTTTTAAATTAAAACAAAACCGTTATGCTAGAGAATAAAAAAAAAACTGCATTTTTAAAAAAAAAATCACTTTTATATTTATACATCTTAAATTAAAGAGTAACACCAGTTGTGTACCTGGGCACTGGGCAGCTCACTCCAGGATCAGTGCTTGTAGCCTGTGCTTTTGCTCCCGCTCATTTAGAATCTAGCTAATGCTGGGGGCAGGCCCCCTGCAAACACCGGGGCCCCTGATCCCAGTGGCCACCCACCCACACCCTGATGGTGGCCCTTGGGCTGTGAGCTGGGAGGGGAACTTACCTAATAGGCTTAGCAGACTATCAGTTAGCAAGCCAAGCAACTCTCTCTCTTACTCCGACTGCTCCCTATTGCGCCCCGGGCGACTGCCTTGTCTTCCCGCCCCTAGAAACGGCCATGTGTGTATGTATAAATGTGTGAACATGCTGTTTAGTACATGTGTGTGTGCTATGTAGTGTTTGTACATGTTTGTGAGTATTCTGTGTACTTTTTGTATGTCTTTTGTTACATAGTATAACTGTATCCAGGGGAGTGTGCGCTATATGTCTGTAATTTTGTGGGGGTAATGTGCCTGTCATTTTAAAATTGTCAAAGAAAATAGATAATTCCATTATCTTTAGGACATCATTTCAATCAATTTGATAATAGTGGTACAATATTAATAAAAATGTTTATATGATATGGAATTTTAGCATAAATGCTGACTCTAGTATCAAAATTCTCACCTAGGTTGGCAACAAAGGGTAAGGGTAGAGATGACCATGCATGGTTATACAAGAAAGGTCATTTTAAGTATGCAAAGGGGTTAAACACAGTTAAATACTGTTAAGGATGTGCAGAGCTTTGCTGGTACCAAGTGAAAACTGCTGCTAATCCAATCATCAGTGCCAATTACACAGCTGTTTCAAGTGACTATTGCTACTGAAGGGATCAACAGTAGTTTTTGTTTGGGAAATGCAGTGTTCTGTAGGTCCCAAGTGGTACTTTAACTATGTGTTTACCCTCATTTGCAGGGGTTAAACACATAGGGCGTGATTACAAGTGGCGCTCTAAATTATCACACCCCCTCAAACGGGCAATTTTGCCCATTTGTGGATGCTCAATAATTAACCAGCCATTACAAGTAGATGGTTATTGCAAACGCAAGCTCACAGTAGCAATTAGTGCTCAAAAAATTAACCAGAGATCCAATCTCTGGTTAATTTTCTAACACTGCCCCAAATGCCCTCAAAATAGAGGGCATTTTAGTATTTAATTAAAAAACTCTGTTGTTTTTTTTAAAATAAAAATAACTGCACTAGGCAGTTTTAGGGTCTAAAGTTGGTGGGAGTTGGGTGTTAGAAAAAAAACGGCACTGAAAAGTGACTTTACATTGCAGTCTATGGAAACTGTGTGTTCCCAGTAAATATATATATGTATATGCTTAAATTCATATATCTTTATGCATTTAAATGTGTACATATACATATTAACATGTAAATATATATGAATATAAGCATAACATATCTATTTACAAATTCTGCAATTGCTGCACAACTTACCCCATTTACTGCGCTTTAGTTCTGATGCCGGCATCAGAATGAGGCTCCCATTAGAACCTATGGAAGCTCGCCTTCACATTGCTGTTAACGTGCCCTGGTATTACACAGTGGAGCCCAAATATCGCTTTCTTGAAAACGATATTTAGTGCTCTATTTGTAATCCGGCCCATACCGTTACTGTGTCACTAGTGATAAAATTGCATGCTTTAATAAATAGGAGCATTTCAATTCATTACTATAATGGCCCTTTAAAACATTTCATAAAAGTTATTTCCTATATGCTGAAATTTGTTTAGCAAAGCCTCATAGGTGCGTTTATGTTATTTCCTTTATTGTGGCCATTTTAGGACAGATATAAATGTGATCCTGCATTAATAAACTCATTAATGTTTACTGTGAAGTCAGGGCCTGATTTATAGCCCAGGTGCCTTTAGACACCAAAAGCTGAAGCGCCCCCCCCCCCCCCACACCGATGTGCTGGGTACCTTAACTAAAATAGCTGCTGGCATATTACACCCAGTGCCACCTTTGACTTTTATACACAGTTCTGCATATTACATACACGCCTCTGCATATTTTATCTAGTGCCATCAATTTATATTACACACATCTCTGCATATAACACACAGTGCCATGTCTTCATATAACACACACCTCTGTACAATTTCTGTATATTACACACCTCTGCATATCTGCATATTAAACCCAGTGCCATCTCTGTATATTACACAAATATCTGCATATAACACACAGTACCATCCCTGCATATAACACAAAACCTCTGTATATTACAACCAGTGTAATCTCTATATATTACACACAGTTCTGCATATTACACCCATTGCCATCTATGTATAGTACACACATCTCTGAATATAAAACACACCTCTGTATATTACACCTATTGTCGTTTCTATATATTACACACATCTCTGCATATTACACTAGTTACATATCTGTATATTAAACACATCTCTGCATATAGCACACACATCTGTATCTTATACCCAGTGCCATCCCTGCATATAACACACATCACTGTATAATACACACATCACTGCACATAGGCCTCTATTTATCAAGCTGTCTACTTACCTGCATTCGACGGCCCCAATACGCTTGCCTAAGTTCACCTAACATTGCTGCCGCGGACCTGAATACATTTGCCAAATTTATCAAGAAACCTGTCAAAAAGCCGCACACCAAGTACGGAGCGATGAGCAGCGGACTGTGGTTAACTAACAGTCATCGATCTCGTTGCTCTTCGGCTTTTTTACAGCTTTATTGATAAACTGTCACTAAGCACCCACACTATACTAAACTGTTTTACCCCCTATACCGCCGCCCCCGGCGTCCCCTGCAACTAAATAAAGTTATTAACCGCTAAACCGCCGCTCCCGGAGCCCCCCGCACCTACATAAAGTTATTAACCCCTAAACCGCTGCTCCTGGAGCCCAACGCCACCTACATTATACATATTAACCCCTAATCTGCCGCCCCCAATACCACCGCCACCTACATAAACTTATTAACCCCTATCCTGCTGCTCCCGGAGCCCGCCACAACTAAATAAAATGTGTAACCCCTAAACCGCCGCTCCCGGAGCCCATCGCCACCTACATTACATTTATTAACCCCTATCCTGCCCCCCCTACACCGCCGTCACCTACATTTATTAACCCCTAATCTGCCCCCCTACACCGCCGCCACTATATTAAATTAATTAACCCCTAAACCTAAGTCTAACCCTAACCCTAACACCCCCCCTAACTTAAATATAATTTAAATACATCTAAATAAAATTACTATTATTAACTAAATTATTCCTATTTAAAACTAAATACTTACCTATAAAATAAACCTTAAGATAGCTACAATATAACTAATAGTTATATTTGTATCTATCTTAGGGTTTATTTTTATTTTACAGGCAAGTTTGTATTTATTTTAACTAGGTACAATAGTTATTAAATAGTTATTAACTATTTAATAACTCCCTAGCTAAAATAAATACAAAATTACCTGTAAAATAAATCCTAACCTAAGTTACAATTACACCTAACACTTTACTATAATTAAATAAATTAAATTAATTAAATACAATTACCTACAATTAAATAAAATTAAATAAAATTAACTAAAGTACAAAACAAAACCACTAAATTACAGAAAATAAAAAAATACAAGAATTTTAAACTAATTACACCTAATCTAAGCCCCCTAATAAAATAAAAAATCCCCCCAAAATAATAAAATTCCCTACCGTATACTAAATTACAAATAGCCCTTAAAAGGGCTTTTTGCGGGGCATTGCCCCAAAGTAATCAGCTCTTTTACCTGAAAAAAAAGAAATACAACCCCCCCCCAACATTAAAACCCATACACCCAACCCTACTCTAAAACCCACCCAAACCCCCCTTAAAAAAAACTAACACTAACCCCCTGAAGATCACCCTACCTAGAGCCGTCTTCACCCAGCCGGGCCTAAGTCATTATCATATACGCCCTGTGGAGGATAATTAATTTAATAAGTATAAGGATCACAACTGCAGATCTCATTTCCTAACTAAAAATATGTATGTTTGTAGAACTCCTGCTGGATGGTAAAGGCTGAACATATAAGGTGCTTTATATTTCGCAGAAGGTATTACAATTTGATCTATGGCAGTTGGTATGCATCTGTATATAAGCTCATAAACAAATGGTTAACCTTGCCAATGATTCATATGAGAATAAATAAGTTTAGCATATATACATATGTTATGCAAGTTTAGGGTAAACACATATAAGTAAGGACATCAATATAGAATTAGACTTAAGAGCATATTCAGCAAGTGGGTAAGTCTGGGTAATAGAAATAATGCTTTTGCAGCATGTGAATAAGCTGACTGTGGAAACAGACTTCAGAATGTTACAGATGCTGATGAAAACATGCGCAAAATTGGTACCAAAGATTTAAGCTATGTACAAGCAAAATAAGCTGATGAAAGTTCAAACCTGCAGGTTAAGGGTTGTGTATGTCGGTAGATGCGGCTGCAGCCGAAGTAGGTCCGTCGGCATGTGACGTCACCGCATACGTATCTGGAACTCCCAAGGTACAGCAGCAGCTGCAAGGAGATCGATCTGAGAGAGCAGAGATTCAATTCAGGATTACTCCAAAGGGAGGGGCTTGACACGGCGCTCATAGGAGACAAAATACCAAGCAATGAAGGTAGCTGTAAGGTGAGCTTTATAGCAGAAGCAATGATCCAATTACAGGAGGATGATTGATAACTTTGATAGCAGAGAGATGTAAGATGCTATAAATATGACAGTCATCAACGAATCCGGGCGAAGTGGTCCTCCAGATGGGCAGAAGTCTTCATCCAATCCGGCCAGAAGAGGTCCTCCGCGGAGCATCCATCGATCCCGACGACTAAACGACGAATGACGGTCCCTTTAAATGACGTCATCCAAGATGGCGTCCCTTGAATTCCGATTGGTTAATAGGATTCTATCAGCCAATCGGAATTAAGGTTGGAAAAATCAGATTGGCTGATGCATTCTATTGGCTGATCGTAACTTCTGGCCAGATTGGATGAAGACTTCTGACCATCTGGAGGACCACTTCGCCCAGGATTCGTTGAGGTCTTAGGCCCGGCTGGGTGAAGACGGCTCAAGGTAGGGTGATCTTCAGGGGGTTAGTGTTAGATTTTTTTTATGGGGGGTTTGGGTGGGTTTTAGAGTAGGGTTGGGTGTGTGGGTGGTGGGTTTTAATGTTGGGGGGGTTGTATTTTTTTCAGGTAAAAGAGCTGATTACTTTGGGGCAATGCCCTGCAAAAAGCCCTTTTAAGGGCTATTTGTAATTTAGTATAGGGTAGGGAATTTTATTATTTTGGGGGGATTTTTTATTTTATTAGGGGGCTTAGATTAGGTGTAATTAGTTTAAAATTCTTGTAATTTTTTTTATTTTCTGTAAGTTAGTGTTTGTTTGTTTTTGTACTTTAGTTAATTTTATTTCATTGTAGGTAATTGTATTTAATTAATTGAATTTATTTAATTATAGTATAGTGTTAGGTGTAATTGTAACTTAGGTTAGGATTTATTTTACATGTAATTTTGTATTTATTTTAGCTAGGGAGTTATTAAATAGTTAATAACTATTTAATAACTATTGTACCTAGTTAAAATAAATACAAACTTGCCTGTAAAATACAAATAAACCATAAGATGGCAACATTGTAACTTTTAGTTATATTGTAGCTATCTTAGGGTTTATTTTACAGGTATGTATTTAGTTTTAAATAGGAATAATTTAGTTAATGATAGTAATTTTATTTAGATTTATTTAAATTATATTTAAGTTAGGGGGTGTTAGGGTTAGACTTAGGTTTAGGGGTTAATAACTTTAATATAGTGGCGGAGGTGTAGGGGGGCAGGATAGGGGTTAATAAGTTTATTGTAGGTGGTGACGGTGTAGGGGGGGCAGGATAGGGGTTAATAAGTTTAATGTAGGTGGTGGCGGTGTAGGGGGGGATAGGGGTTAATAAGTTTAATGTAGGTGGCGGCGGTGTAGGGGGGGCAGGATAGGGGTTAATAAATATAATGTAGGTGGCGGCGGTGTAGGGGGGGCAGGATAGGGGTTAATAAATATAGTCCCGGAGCGGCGGTTTAGGGGTTAATATCTTTATTTAGTTGCGGCGGGGTCCGGGAGCGGTGGTTTAGGGGTTAATAATAATAATGTAGGTGGCGGCGGTGTATTGGGGGCAGATTAGGGGTTTTTAGACTTGGGGTACATGTTAGGGTGTTAGGTGCAGACATTTCCCATAGGAATCAATGGGATATCGGGCAGCAGCGAACATGAGCTTTCGCTGCTTTCAGACTCTCATTGATTCTTATGGGATCCACCGCCTCCAGGGCGGCAAATTGAAAACCAGGTATGCTGGGCCGGAATAGTGGCGAGCGTACCTGGTTGTTCTTTGATAACTACCAAAAGTAGTCAGATTGTGCCGAACCTACGTTCGGAACATCTGTAGTGACGTAAGCATCGATCTGTGTTGGACTGAGGCCGGCGGATCGTATGTTATGTCACAAGATTCTACTTTTGCCGGTCTGTAGGGCTTGATAACTATGGCGAATCAGCCTCGCCACAAATACGCTGCGGAATTCCAGCGTATTTGCGGTTGACGACCTGATAAATAGAGGCCATAGGCTCCACAGGCCCCTCTCCCCTACACTGTGCCATCTCCAGTTTGCTCAGGCCGGGGTCATCTTTTCCCCTCTCACCTGTGTGTCCTTGCAGTGGAACCCATTAACGCAGACCATGATCGTCTATCTGGGGTTTGGCGGGGCAGTGGTAGAGTAGAGCTCAGGGCCAGATACAGGGAGAGGCCTTTAGAGGCGGGAGCTGTCAGTATGACAGTATGGGCAGGGGTGGGAGGAGACCTCTGATTACACAGTAGTATCATGACTTATGCACCTGTCTGTCACTCCCTGACTGGCACATGCCCTATGCCCCTTGTCACCGCTCTACTGACACGTGCCTGACCTTAAAGGGACAGTTCACCCAAAAAAGTCTCTCCTTTAAATTGTTCCCAATGATCCATTTTACCTGCTGACGTTTATTAAATTGTTTACAAGTAACTCCTTTACCCCTTTTTTGGCATTTGAAATAGCTGATTTAGCCTGTGGTATCCATACCAATATTAAAAGTTTGTATACTGGAGTATAGGCTATTAAATAGCCTTAGTAAACTCAGCCAGCAGAAGAAATTATACTCCCAGTGGGGTGCAGTATAGTTAAGTAATAACATCTTAATTTTACATTGTTCTCTCTAAGTATTGAGCTTTGGTTTTTCAGACAAATATAAGATAAGGAAGCAAGTGTGTGTACACAAAGTGATAACATAATGAAATATGATATTACCTGAAGCGCCTCAACCCATTGTAATAGGCTGTGGTTTAAAAGCACAAAACCAGCTAATTCATATACACAAATAAACCTGAAAAATGAAATTTCTCATAAATGTATACTCTGCAGCTGGTATAACAAGTCATTATAAATGCATTAATATAAAAACAATTTTACAATGTACTGTCCGTTTAACAGAGATGGCCACTGCTCATGCACAGTGCCAGCAGCCATCTTAGTTAAGGTTACCAGTATTTATAATAGGCAAAGACAGGCGCCCCTCTATGGAGGGTGCCTGTAGGCATATGCCTACTCTGCTTTATTCTATTCTATTTAATCTGGCCCTGTGTGCAGCTGGGTTACAGATAAATTACAGGAAAAAGGGTGTTAAAATAAATAAGAATGACTAAGCATGACAAGGATTTATTTAGTTATTTAAATACTGTGTACTATGTATGATTAAACATTGAACTTTGAAAATCATTCAAAAATTCTTTTTTTTTATTTTTTTTAAGGAAATTCAATATAAACATCACCGTATATAGTACATTATAAATAAGTTACAATTGGGACAGCTCAAGGAAGTCAGTACATACATTTTAAGACATATGAGTGTATAAAAACATAATTTATGTAAGAACTTACCTGATAAATTCATTTCTTTCATATTAGCAAGAGTCCATGAGCTAGTGACGTATGGGATATACATTCCTACCAGGAGGGGCAAAGTTTCCCAAACCTCAAAATGCCTATAAATACACCCCTCACCACACCCACAATTCAGTTTAACGAATAGCCAAGAAGTGGTGTGATAAGAAAAAAGTGTGAAAGCATATAAAATAAGGAATTGGAATAATTGTGCTTTATACAAAAAAATCATAACCACCACAAAAAAGGGCGGGCCTCATGGACTCTTGCTAATATGAAAGAAATGAATTTATCAGGTAAGTTCTTACATAAATTATGTTTTCTTTCATGTAATTAGCAAGAGTCCATGAGCTAGTGACGTATGGGATAATGATTACCCAAGATGTGGATCTTTCCACGCAAGAGTCACTAGAGAGGGAGGGATAAAATAAAGACAGCCAATTCCTGCTGAAAATAATCCACACCCAAAATAAGTTTAATGAAAAACATAAACAGAAGATTCAAACTGAAACCGCTGCCTGAAGTACTTTTCTACCAAAAACTGCTTCAGAGGAAGAAAATACATCAAAATGGTAGAATTTAGTAAAAGTATGCAAAGAGGACCAAGTTGCTGCTTTGCAAATCTGATCAATCGAAGCTTCATTCCTAAACGCCCAGGAAGTAGAAACTGACCTAGTAGAATGAGCTGTAATCCTTTGAGGCGGAGTATTACCCGACTCAACATAGGCATGATGAATTAAAGATTTCAACCAAGATGCCAAAGAAATGGCAGAAGCTTTCTGGCCTTTTCTAGAACCGGAAAAGATAACAAATAGACTAGAAGTCTTTCGGAAAGACTTAGTAGCTTCAACATAATATTTCAAAGCTCTAACAACATCCAAAGAATGCAACGATTTCTCCTTAGAATTCTTAGGATTAGGACATAATGAAGGAACCACAATTTCTCTACTAATGTTGTTGGAATTCACAACTTTAGGTAAAAATTCAAAAGAAGTTCGCAACACCGCCTTATCCTGATGAAAAATCAGAAAAGGAGACTCACAAGAAAGAGCAGATAATTCAGAGACTCTTCTGGCAGAAGAGATCGCCAAAAGGAACAAAACTTTCCAAGAAAGTAATTTAATGTCCAATGAATGCATAGGTTCAAACGGAGGAGCTTGAAGAGCCCCCAGAACCAAATTCAAACTCCAAGAGGAGAAATTGACTTAATGACAGGTTTTATACGAACCAAAGCTTGTACAAAACAATGAATATCAGGAAGATTAGCAATCTTTCTGTGAAAAAGAACAGAAAGAGCAGAGATTTGTCCTTTCAAAGAACTTGCGGATAAACCTTTATCTAAACCATCCTGAAGAAACTGTAAAATTCTCGGAATTCTAAAAGAATGCCAAGAAAAATTATGAGAAAGACACCAAGAAATATAAGTCTTCCAGACTCTATAATATATCTCTCTGAATACAGATTTACGAGCCTGTAACATAGTATTAATTACAGAGTCAGAGAAACCTCTTTGACCAAGAATCAAGTGTTCAATCTCCATACCTTTAAATTTAAGGATTTGAGATCCTGATGGAAAAAAGGACCTTGCGACAGAAGGTCTGGACTTAGCGGAAGAGTCCACGGATGGCAAGAGGCCATCCGGACAAGATCCGCATACCAAAACCTGTGAGGCCATGCCGGAGCTACCAACAGAACAAACGAGCATTCCTTCAGAATCTTGGAGATTACTCTTGGAAGAAGAACTAGAGGCGGAAAGATATAGGCAGGATGATACTTCCAAGGAAGTGATAATGCATCCACTGCTTCCGCCTGAGGATCCCGGGATCTGGACAGATACCTGGGAAGTTTCTTGTTTAGATGAGACGCCATCAGATCTATTTCTGGAAGCTCCCACATTTGAACAATCTGAAGAAATACCTCTGGGTGAAGAGACCATTCGCCCGGATGCAACGTTTGGTGACTGAGATAATCTGCTTCCCAATTGTCTATACCTGGGATATGAACCGCAGAGATTAGACAGGAGCTGGATTCCGCCCAAACCAAAATTCGAGATACTTCTTTCATAGCCAGAGGACTGTGAGTCCCTCCTTGATGATTGATGTATGCCACAGTTGTGACATTGTCTGTCTGAAAACAAATGAACGATTCTCTCTTCAGAAGAGGCCAAAACTGAAGAGCTCTGAAAATTGCACGGAGTTCCAAAATATTGATCGGTAATCTCACCTCCTGAGATTCCCAAACTCCTTGTGCCGTCAGAGATCCCCACACAGCTCCCCAACCTGTGAGACTTGCATCTGTTGAAATTACAGTCCAGGTCGGAAGCACAAAAGAAGCCCCCTGAATTAAACGATGGTGATCTGTCCACCACGTTAGAGAGTGTCGTACAATCGGTTTTAAAGATATTAATTGAGATATCTTTGTGTAATCCTTGCACCACTGATTCAGCATACAGAGCTGAAGAGGTCGCATGTGAAAACGAGCAAAGGGGATCGCGTCCGATGCAGCAGTCATAAGACCTAGAATTTCCATGCATAAGGCTACCGAAGGGAATGATTGTGACTGAAGGTTTCGACAAGCTGAGATCAATTTTAGACGTCTCTTGTCTGTCAAAGACAGAGTCATGGACACTGAATCTATCTGGAAACCCAGAAAGGTTACCCTTGTCTGAGGAGTCAATAAACTTTTTGGTGAATTGATCCTCCAACCATGATCTTGAAGAAACAACACAAGTCGATTCGTATGAGATTCTGCTAAATGTAAAGACTAAGCAAGTACCAAGATATCGTCCAAATAAGGAAATACCACAATACCCTGTTCTCTGATTACAGACAGAAGGGCACCGAGAACCTTTGTAAAAATTCTTGGAGCTGTAGCTAGGCCAAACGGCAGAGCCACAAACTGGTAATGCTTGTCCAGAAAAGAGAATCTCAGGAACTGATAATGATCTGGATGAATCGGAATATGCAGATATGCATCCTGTAAATCTATTGTGGACATATAATGCCCTTGCTGAACAAAAGGCAAGATAGTCCTTACAGTTACCATTTTGAACGTTGGTATCCTTACATAACGATTCAATATTTTTAGATCCAGAACTGGTCTGAAGGAATTCTCCTTCTTTGGTACAATGAAGAGATTTGAATAAAACCCCATCCCCTGTTCCAGAACTGGAACTGGCATAATTACTCCAGCCAACTCTAGATCTGAAACACAATTCAGAAATGCTTGAGCTTTCACTGGATTTACTGGGACACGGGAAAGAAAAAATCTCTTTGCAGGAGGTCTCATCTTGAAAACAATTCTGTACCCTTCTGAAACAATGTTCTGAATCCAAAGATTGTGAACAGAATTGATCCAAATTTCTTTGAAAAAAACGTAACCTGCCCCCTACCAGCTGAGCTGGAATGAGGGCCGCACCTTCATGTGGACTTAGAAGCTGGCTTTGCCTTTCTAGAAAGCTTGGATTTATTCCAGACTGGAGATGGTTTCCAAACTGAAACTGCTCCTGAGGATGAAGGATCAGGCTTTTGTTCTTTGTTGAAACGAAAGGAACGAAAACGATTATTAGCCCTGTTCTTACCCTTAGATTTTTTATCCTGTGGTAAAAAAATTCCTTTCCCACCAGTAACAGTTGAGATAATAGAATCCAACTGAGAACAAATAATTTGTTACCCTGGAAAGAAATGGAAAGTAGAGTTGATTTAGAAGCCATATCAGCATTCCAAGTTTTAAGCCATAAAGCTCTTCTAGCTAAAATAGCTAGAGACATAAACCTGACATCAACTCTGATAATATCAAAAATGGCATCACAGATAAAATTATTAGCATGTTGAAGAAGAATAATAATATTATGAGAATCATGATCTGTTACTTGTTGCGCTAAAGTTTCCAACCAAAAAGTTGAAGCTGCAGCAACATCAGCCAATGATATAGCAGGTCTAAGAAGATTACCTGAACACAGATAAGCTTTTCTTAGAAAGGATTCAATTTTCCTATCTAAAGGATCCTTAAACGAAGTACCATCTGACGTAGGAATAGTAGTCCGTTTAGCAAGGGTAGAAATAGCCCTATCAACTCTAGGGATTTTGTCCCAAAATTCTAATCTGTCAGACGGCACAGGATATAATTGCTTAAAACGTTTAGAAGGAGTAAATGAATTACCCAATTTATCCCATTCTCTGGAAATTACTTCAGAAATAGCATTAGGAACAGGAAAAACTTCTTGAATAACCACAGGAGATTTAAAGACCTTATCTAAACGTTTAGAATTAGTATCAAGAGGACCAGGATCCTCAATTTCTAAAGCAATTAGTACTTCTTTAAGTAAAGAACGAATAAATTCCATTTTAAATAAATATGAAGATTTATCAGCATCAATCTCTGAGACAGAATCCTCTGAACCAGAAGAGTCATCAGAATCAGAATGATGATGTTCATTTAAAAATTCATCTGTATAAAGAGAAGTTTTAAAAGATTTTTTATGTTTACTAGAAGGAGGAATAACAGACATAGCCTTCTTGATGGATTCAGAAACAAAATCTCTTATGTTATCAGGAACATTCTGAACCTTAGATGTTGATGGAACTGCAACAGGTAAAGGTACATTACTAAAGGAAATATTATCTGCATTAACAAGTTTGTCATGACAATTAATACAAACAACAGCTGGAGGAATAGCTACCAAAAGTTTACAGCAGATACACTTAGCTTTGGTAGTTCCAGCACTAGGCAGCGATTTTTCTGAAGTATCTTCTGACTCGGATGCAACGTGAGACATCTTGCAATATGTAAGAGAAAAAACAACATATAAAGCAAAATAGATCAAATTCCTTAAATGACAGTTTCAGGAATGGGAAAAAAATGCCAATGAACAAGCTTCTAGCAACCAGAAGCAAAGAAAAAATGAACTTAAATAATGTGGAGACAAAAGCGACGCCCATATTTTTTGGCGCCAAATAAGACGCCCACATTATTTGGCGCCTAAATGCTTTTTGGCGCCAAGTATGACGCCACATCCGGAACGCCGACATTTTTGGCACAAAAGAACGTCAAAAATGACGCAACTTCCGGCGACACGTATGACACCGGAAACAGAAAAGATGTTTTGCGCCAAAAAAGTCCGCGCCAAGAATGACGCAATAAAATGAAGCATTTTCAGCCCCCGCGAGCCTAACAGCCCACAGGGAAAAAGTCAAATTTTTTAAGGTAAGAAAAAATAATTGATTCAAGTGCATTATCCCAAATATGAAACTGACTATCTGAAAATAAGGAATGTTGAACATCCTGAGACAAGGCAAATAAATGTTTGAATACATATATTTAGAACTTTATAAATAAAGTGCCCAACCATAGCTTAGAGTGTCACAGAAAATAAGACTTACTTACCCCAGGACACTCATCTACATGTTTGTAGAAAGCCAAACCAGTACTGAAACGAAAATCAGCAGAGGTAATGGTATATATATAAGAGTATATCGTCGATCTGAAAAGGGAGGTAAGAGATGAATCTCTACGACCGATAACAGAGAACCTATGAAATAGACCCCGTAGAAGGAGATCACTGCATTCAAAATAGGCAATACTCTCCTCACATCTCTCTGACATTCACTGCACGCTGAGAGGAAAACCGGGCTCCAACCTGCTGCGGAGCGCATATCAACGTAGAATCTAGCACAAACTTACTTCACCACCTCCATAGGAGGCAAAGTTTGTAAAACTGAATTGTGGGTGTGGTGAGGGGTGTATTTATAGGCATTTTGAGGTTTGGGAAACTTTGCCCCTCCTGGTAGGAATGTATATCCCATAAGTCACTAGCTCATGGACTCTTGCTAATTACATGAAAGAAATATAGTTTCACAAGCAAGCTATCCAGATAAAATATAAATTCAAATAAGGATAAGGTTATATTATAGAATGTATCTTTGGTTTCACAAACTAAACCTAAGTCAATAGTATATCCTACTAGCACTTATAGCCTATATCTTCCTCATTTTTTCTTTTCTAGGAAGGGGAATATTATGGGCCGCTATTGCATATCAAACATCTAATAAAGAATAGGAAAATGCTATGGAATCTGCGTTCCTTAGTTTACATTAGTAAACAGAAACTAAGGGAAAACCCTTAGGGGGGGGGGATACGGAGCCAATCAATATATAGAGTAAAATTTGTCAAAAAGTACCTTCTTGTAGCATATAAATGACGTGTGTTCTCAACTACATACAAGTAATAGTTAGTCAGTTATAAAGAGAACCTCTCCCTATCATAGCACAGAACAACTGAGGTACATTATATGTTATATAAGCGCAGTTGAGCTCTCATGTGAGTCTAGATTAAAGACAAGCACCCAGATATCCCAGGATAATCTAAAACTAGGAAATACCACATTCAGTTTAAGAGTGAGGATTGATATGAATTTCAAAAACAGAGGACTATATGCAACTACTGTAGATATTGAGAAAAATACCAAAACTATAGGGTTGAAGAATACAAGTAAACATGGGTAGGCCATCCCGGCCGCAGACAGCCCACCCCTCTCTATACATAATACAAGTACAACCCATATGTATAATGTGACATTAGAATGCTTCATACAGGTTTAGGTATATACATGCTGCACATCAATATAAACAATTAAATATCTCTAAGTATATATAGCAATCCTCAATGAAAGGCAATAAGAGCTGTACAGGAATATTCATCATTATAGCTCTGGCCCGGGGGCATGGGCCCTATACCCCAAAGCCTAGAGCAAAAAGAAGCTCCCTTGCGTATCATAGACTGTGTAACAAATTATATAAGTATGAAATATAGTAAAACAGTAGTACTTACATCTGTAACACCTACAAGTGTATACTATAGTTGGACTATACTATAGTTAAGATTAAAAATGGTTGCAAAATAATACTGTAAGGAGAAACCTTTGTTGTGTTGTATAAATCTTCACTATTTCTTTATATACTTCAGTAAATACTGTCTCTCTGTATCTCCCTGCCTCAGCCGCCAACAGTACTACACAATAATAACCCATAGAACATCTGAGGCAGGCCCTAGCTCTGAAATTATTCAAACAATGTGTGTTTCTCCTGCATTTAAAGTATAGCATACATTTGTAGTACATAAAAATAAGAGTAAATAGGTACAAGGTACAAAACCCCCTATATTTGTATAAATATCTTAAACAACTTAACTCTAAATAGCGTAATAGAACACACAGAATTATATAGCTGTTTAAAAATAAAAGTAAGTCTCTGAACAGAAAACCACAAAATAAAATGTTAGTGTCCAGCATATTACGCAGTGTTTCTGGACTCAGATCTTACTCGTAATAAATGTATCCTGCTTCAAAGTAGTTCAAGCTCACAACAAAGCCAGTTATGAGGCCTCAGGACTTAAGGAGATTCACAACCAATCCT
The DNA here is from genome assembly GCF_027579735.1 of Bombina bombina. Taxonomy (NCBI): domain Eukaryota; kingdom Metazoa; phylum Chordata; class Amphibia; order Anura; family Bombinatoridae; genus Bombina; species Bombina bombina. The sequence goes on along the minus strand of NC_069505.1, from coordinate 84,217,088 downwards.
TCAGGGAAGCTGCGCAGCTTATAGCCAATGCCTCTTCTGAGGCCATAATGTACATATTTCTCATGCTGCGTAAATCCCATCAAAGACCACCAACCTTCAAAAATTACCAAGTTCTGAGAAACCCAGTCCAGATGTAGCACACAGATTCCACATTCATCTAGCCTCCCTTTATCCCCGCTGGATAATCCGTGCTTCTCAGAGGAGCTCCGATAGTTTAGCTGATAGTTATAAGTCTTGTGCGGTCTTCGCGCCCAGCTCCATTCTTCAGTACACAGCTGGGTATTTGCCAATATTTCTTCTCTCAGGCTTACAGGAAGCGCATCTAGTAGCAAGCCATGCGGTTTAGTACCGGCTTCCAAATCTGATCCAGCATCCAGCATATCGGTCTGTTTGACCTCCCCTATGCTGCATTGCGATAGAGTGTATGTCGGTCTTGGTAGTGAAGATGTCGACCGCCGTGCCTCTGCCATACCCACTGCACCAGCACATTTTCCTTCACTAACATCTAGGGTAGTTGAAGGGGCAGAATGAATGTCAGGAAAACTGAAAGCCTCAATCAAGGCATCTAAAAGAGCTGCCCCATGATGGTCTAGCAGATCAAATATCTGACTGGAAATTATTGCGGCCATGTTGTCTTACAATCACTATAGGCCAGTGAAAGTTGGAGATCAAAAGTCACAAAAATAAAAGCCTTGAACAGTTCAATGTTCCCCAAAAGCTGTAGGAAGATACTGCTCTATATGCACTTCTAGAACAGGGCTAAAAGGTGGGAGAATAAGTGATAAATCCTGTAAGATTAAGATATCGATCAGGAGCTCTAGCAATCTGCTCCTTGTCTCTGTGGAAGCTGGCTCCGCCCCCCTTTTTTGTTTATTTTAATGGTTGAGGTGGTTTTAACTTGGAATAAAACTTATTAAACTCTGTAAACATATCAGAAAAAGTTATATGAAAAGTCTGGAAAATACTCCTTTATCTGATACTATTGTTTGCTCACTTTAAAGTTAAACATTTAATTAAGCAATAGCAAGAGAGTATGCGCAGAGCGTGGAACCAAACTCCTAAAAAAACTAAAATATCCCCCACATTTTGGAAAAATATTTAAAAATACAAAGATAAGATTTAGGAGCGCCCAGAGGCTAAAGGTACAATAGGTATATGTATTAATGTCACATATATTAAATGTGAAATTTTAACCTGAATAAACCTAGGCGTAACACAGTAACACAGTGGATAATATTTTAAATGTGTTAAAAAATGTATAAAAAACAAACAAGGTGGTCTCCTTGCAAAATTCCTTATTTTATTGTGTACAAAAGGAACAGGAACAAACAAAGTCACGACGTTTCGGGGCCGTGCCCCTTAATCATGTGTATATATTCAGAAAAGCATGTTAAAGTAAATTACTCAAGTAAAAAATAATAACAATTTATTGCAGTATATTACAGTAATAATACGGTAATCAAATATTAAAAATCGGACGTCTCCGATATAAAATTATAGTGTAAAAGAACAACTAAAAATGGAAAGAAAATTGCCACCACTGAGAGTCAATTGATTCAAAAGAGACAAAGACAGTAGCTGCCAAAAGAATATTGCGACAAAGTTCCAAGTGCAATACTGCTATTGCAAAGCTGCAACGTGTAAAAGAAACCAAGGATATTTCCTTTATCGTGTAACTAACACAGTACCTGGCATCTGGAATGTTTTACAAACACGGGATAAGACAAACTTTCTTACAAACACGGGATAAGACAAACTTTCTTACAAACACGGGATAAGACAAACTTTCTTACAAACACGGGATAAGACAAACTTTCTTACAAACACAGGATAAGACAAACTTTCTTACAAACACGGGATAAGACAAACTTTCTTACAAACACGGGATAAGACAAACTTTCTTACAAACACGGGATAAGACAAACTTTCTTACAAACACAGGATAAGACAAACTTTCTTACAAACACGGGATAAGACAAACTTTCTTACAAACACGGGATAAGACAAACTTTCTTACAAACACGGGATAAGACAAACTTTCTTACAAACACGGGATAAGACAAACTTTCTTACAAACACGGGATAAGACAAACTTTCTTACAAACACGGGATAAGACAAATTTATCCCGTGTATGTAAAACATTCCAGAAGCCAGGTACTGTGTTAGTTACTTGATAAAGGAAATATCCTTGGTTTCTTTCACACATTGCAGCTTTGCAAAAGCAGTATTGCACTTGAAACTTTTTTTGCAATATTTTCTTTCTATTTTTAGTGGTTCTTTTACACTATAATTTTATATCGGAGACGTCCGATTTTTAATATTTAATTACCGTATTATTACTGTAATATACTGCAAAAAGTTGTTATTATTTTTTACTTCAGTAATTTACTTTAACATGCTTTTCTGAATATACAATTTTTAACACATTTAAAATATTATCCACTGTGTTACTGTGTTACTGTGTTACGCCTAGGTTTATTCAGGTTTAAATTTCACATTTAAAGGGACAGTCAACACTTACTTTAACATGTTTTTATATTGAAAATAACAAAACGGAGGTCCGCCTACACTATACCCCTCCTGCCTTGCCGCCTTGCTTCTGTCCTAATCAGCGGCGCTAACTACTCTAATACCCGGTAAATATGGATGCCGGACTCCCCCCACCATTACGTAGCTGCCTTCTTCTTCAACTGATAAGCAAATCAGAATCCAGTCCTCGGACTGAAATTGCACGCGCTTGCAATTTCTGTCCGATGCCTGGATTCTGATTTGCTTATCAGTTGAAGAAGAAGGCAGCTACGTAATGGTGGGGGGAGTCCGGCATCCATATTTACCGGGTATTAGAGTAGTTAGCGCCGCTGATTAGGACAGAAGCAAGGCGGCAAGGCAGGAGGGGTATAGTGTAGGCGGACCTCCGTTTTGTTATTTTCAATATAAAAACATGTTAAAGTAAGTGTTGACTGCCCCTTTAATATATGTGACATTAATACATATACCTATTGTACCTTTAGCCCCTGGGCGCTCCTAAATCTTATCTTTGTATTTTTAAACATTTAATTAACATGTGAATTTAAAATGTAATAATTAACTTCAATGTATTGTTTTTATATCAAACATCCACAACTACTGAATGGCCCATAATATCTCCAAAATCCACAATAGAGCCTGTAAAAAGCCCATCACGAAGCCCAGCTACTGAATCTCCAACACCAAATAGTGTAACAAACCCAGCACAAAGCACAACTACTGAATCATCCACAATATCTTCAACATCCACACCAGAGAATGTTACAAGTTCAACACGAGGCCCAACAGTTGAACCATCAACAATATCGCCAATATCCTCAACAGGAATTGTAACAAGTTCAGCACAAAATATAACTACTGAATCATCCACAATATCTCCAACATCCACAACAGAGAGTGTAACAAGCTCAACACAAAGTCAAACTCCTCCAGTGTTCACCACAACTTCACAAACCCCAACAGAGTCCTCAATCCCTACAGTACCTTCATCACCATCTGCTACTCCAGGTAAACTTACATAATAAATGTTAAAGCTATAGAATGGTCAAAATTGAAATGTGCATGCATGTATTTCAATTATAAACACAGGTAGCCCTCAGTTTACGCCGGGGTTAGGTTCCAGAAGGAATGGTTGTAAATCGAAACTGTTGTAAATTGAAACCCAGTTTATAATGTAAGTCAATGGGAAGTGAAGGAGATAGGTTCCAGGCCCCTCTCAAAATTGTCATAAGTAACACCTAATACATTATTTTTAAAGCTTTTAAATGAAGACTTTAAATGCTAAACAGCATTATAAACTTAATAAAATAATAACACAACACAGAATATATAATTAAACTAAGTTAAATGAGCAAAAACTTTTGCTAAACAGCATTATAAACCTAATAAAATAATCACACAACACAGACTTCACTTGCATTTTTCTGCAAACAGTTCTTTCTATGCATTCCAATCTGGACTGATTTATAGACAGGAAGATCTTGTTCCTTTGAAATCTGCTTGATAGCTCAGGTCTGGTTAAACTGATTAATTTCAACTTGCTTGGCTTTGCTGCAACACAAGCGGACAGCTCCACCTACTGGCTATTTTAATAAATGCACTGCTTCTCAATGCTTTTCAATAGCAGTCACATGACTGGAAAAAAAGGTTGTTATTCTGAAACGGTGTAAATTGAACCGTTGTAAAATGAGGGCCACCTGTATAAGCATTTTTGCATTACTATTTAAATGGACATTAAAGTCATAATTAGACATTCATGATTTAGACAGCATACAATTTGAAACAACTTTCCAATTTACTTCTAATACTTAAAGAGACAGTCTAGTCAAAATGAAAATTTTCATGATTCCAATAGGGCATGTAATTTTAAACAACTTTCCAATTTACTTTTATTGTAAAATTTGCTTTGTTCTCTTGGTATTATTTATGGAAAGCAAAACCTAGGTAGGCTTATATGCTAATTTCTAAGTTGTTGAACTGCCTCTTATTTCAGTGCATTTTGACAGTTTTTGACACTTAGACACTGCTGGTTCATGTGTGTCAAATATTTAACATTGTCCTCACTCCCGTGGTGTTATTTAAGAGTCAGCATTGCCTATAATGCATGTCTGTCAAAACAACTGAGATAAGGGGGCAGTCTGCAGAGGCTTAGATACAAGATAATCACAGAGGTAAAAAGTGTATTACTATAACTGTGTTGGTTATGCAAAAGTGGGGAATGGTTATTAAAGGGATTATCTATCTTTTTAAACAATAACAATTCTGGAGTAGACTGTCCCTTTAATTTGCTTCCTTCTCTTGTTATCCTTTGCTAAAAGGTTTATCTAGGAAAGTTCAGGAGCAGCAAACAACCTAGGTTCTATATGCTAATTGGTGGCTGCATATATAAACCATTGGTCATTGGCTCACCCACGTGTTCAGCTAGAAACCAGTAGCGCACTGCTGCTCTTTCAGCAAATGATACCAAGAGAATGAAGCAAATCTGATAATAGAAGTAAATTTGAAAGTTGCTGAAAATTGTATGTTCTACTTAAATCATGAAAGATTTTTTTGGGTTTCATGTCCCTTTAATTAGCAATAATGCTTCTAGTCAATGTAGTTATCTAATATTTGAGATTCGCTTGATTTGACCTACTTTTGCTGTTTTCTGTTCTTTTAAACTCATCTTCTCTAGTTACTGCCTGTCACATACACTTCTTGCTACACTGCTGCCAGACATGAAACTCTGCAAGGTACCCTATTCGGGACAGATTACCAGTGGTTCGCTAATAGTTTCCCGCAAGCGATATCAGTTTTTTTGTGCCTGTTTGTAAAGCGTATTTACAAGTTGAAAGTAAATTTGATCGCTTAAGAGAAATTGAAAAGCATGGCGGTTTAATCTGACCTCAGAGCTCTAGTTAAATATTACACTCAAATACAAGTTACACTCATAATAACACACTCTAATGCAAATTATTTCATTTATTTTTATAAATGTTCAAAGATATGAGATCTCATGTGTTAAGAAAATAAGGCTCTAAAGGGCTTTTAAATAGACATACATAAACATCTCTCAAAACGCAACCACTCACAACGACGTGTGCCCTCACGTGTGTGCCCGTTTGCTGACATGAACTTCCTGAGTTTTCATTAATTCTCTGTGTTTCTTGCAATCTAAATACCAATTTTTGTGTCTATAATATCTTTGTTTTTTGAGATATAGGTATCGTCATAAATCAGCCCCCACCTAAGTAGATTTTTGGGAAATGGTAAAACACATTTTTCTTTATTTTTAAAGGAGAATCTAAATACCAATTTTATCGTCTGTAATATCTTCGTTTTTTTTAGATATAGCTATCCTCATAAATCACCCCCCGTTTTGACCCCCCTTAAGTAGATTTTGGGAAAATGGTAAAAGACATGTTTCTATATTTTTCAAGGAGAAACTAAATACCAATTTTCACATCTGTAACATCTTTAGTTTTTGAGATATAGGTATTGTCATTAATCAGCCGCCCCCTTTGACCCCCCTTAAGTGGATTTTGGGAAAATGGTAAAACACATGTTTCTATATTTTTCAAGGAGAATCTAAATACCAATCTTCACATCTGTAACATCTTTGTTTTTTTGCGATATAGTTATCCTTATAAATCAGCCCCCCCCCCTTTTGACCCCCCTTAAGGGGATTTTGGGGAAATGGTAAAACCCTTGTTTTTTTATTTTTCAAGTAGAATCTAATTACCAATTTTCACGTCTGTAACATCTTTGGTTTTTGAGATATAGGTATCCTCAAAAATGACCCCCCTTTTAACCCCCTTTAAGTGGATTTTCAGGAAAATTTAAATACCAATTTTCATGTCTGCAACATTGTCGGTTTTTCAGATATAGGTATTCTCCTAAATTAGCCCCCCACTTTTGACCCACCCTTAAGTGGATTTTGGGGAAATGTTAAAACACGTATTTCTTTATTTTTAAAGGAGAATCTAAATACCAATTTTCACATGTGTAACATTGTTAAGGAGCAGCTGCTTATTAACTTAAAGGGACATGAAACCCAATTTTTTTCTTTTGTGATTTAGAAAGAGCATGTCATTTTTCACTTGTTGAAAAGCATATCTAGATATGCTCAGTAGCTGCTGATTGGTTGCTGCACATAGAGGCCTTGTGTGATTGGCTCACACATGTGCATTGCTATTTCTTCAACAAAGGATATCTAAAGAATTGAGCACATTAGACAATAGAAGTAAATTGGAAAGTTGTTTAAAATTGCATGCCCTATCTGAATCATGAAAGTTTATTTTTGACTAGACTGTCCCTTTAGGTTTCCGGCAATAAAGATAAATCTACCCCATTATATCAGCTTTTCTCTAATGGAATAGAGATTGTGGCAATTACATGTCAATAAATCAGCTTAATAAAAAACAACACAACATTTAAATACACAATTTAATTCAGCATATGTGTCTGGTACTGATCACGCGAATAAATATACTGAGCTTACTAAGACAAACTGCAACAAGCTGGAAGAAACTACTGTCAGTCACCGCACACATCTGCACTCAGAGACAAGTGTGCACAAATGTGTTTCTCAGACACTGTTTGGCTCAAGCAAGGTATATAGTTTATTTGATGGAGCAAACCAAGGAGTTAGCCTATTTTACTTCTTCCATTGTGGGCAGATGAAGAAAGACAGCTTACAAAATCAGTATTGGGCCTAAAGTAAGACAGCTTACAAAATCAGTAGTGGGCCTAAAGTAAGACAGCTTACAAAATCAGTAGTGGGCCTAAAGTAAGACAGCTTACAAAATCAGTATTGGGCCTAAAGTAAGACAGCTTACAAAATCAGTATTGGGCCTAAAGTAAGACAGCTTACAAACTCAGTATTGGGCCTAAAGTAAGACAGCTTACAAAATCAGTATTGGGCCTAAAGTAAGACAGCTTACAAAATCAGTAGTGGGCCTAAAGTAAGACAGCTTACAAACTCAGTATTGGGCCTAAAGTAAGACAGCTTACAAAATCAGTATTGGGCCTAAAGTAAGACAGCTTACAAAATCAGTATAGGCCTAAAGTAAGACAGCTTACAAAATCAGTATTGGGCCTAAAGTAAGACAGCTTACAAAATCAGTATTGGGCCTAAAGTAAGACAGCTTACAAAATCAGTATTGGGCCTAAAGTAAGACAGCTTACAAAATCAGTATTGGGCCTAAAGTAAGACAGCTTACAAAATCAGTAGTGGCCCTAAAGTAAGACAGCTTACAAAATCAGTATTGGGCCTAAAGTAAGACAGCTTACAAAATCAGTATTGGGCCTAAAGTAAGACAGCTTACAAAATCAGTATTGGGCCTAAAGTAAGACAGCTTACAAAATCAGTATTGGGCCTAAAGTAAGACAGCTTACAAAATCAGTATTGGGCCTAAAGTAAGACAGCTTACAAAATCAGTATTGGGCATAAAGTAAGACAGCTTACAAAATCAGTATTGGGCCTAAAGTAAGACAGCTTACAAAATCAGTATTGGGCCTAAAGTAAGACAGCTTACAAAATCAGTATTGGGCCTAAAGTAAGACAGCTTACAAAATCAGTATTGGGCCTAAAGTAAGACAGCTTACAAAATCAGTAGTGGGCCTACTCAACAGAGGGCCCAGGTGCAAAAAGATTCTTGGGCCCCCAATAGTTAATGCTATATAATGATTGGGAGGATAGATACCTGAACTAATAAAAGGTTCCCCTGTATGAGGATTGTACACATTCTGGACAAGCCTATGTATAGAATGACTGCTATGGGGCCCCCCAGTCCTTGGACCCCGGTGCCACTACACCTGCTGCACCAATGGTAGTTCTACCCCTGTACAAAATAATACTGATATGTGTTCCAGCATGATTTGCTTCTCATTAACTGGCATGCAAGGGAAATGGCATTATGCCAGGGATAGAGCTGGCATCTTCTTTGGTTTATTTGTCTGAAAAGGTAAAAGCAATTACCACTTGTCCATGTACTCCCACAACAGAACATTAGCAGGAGATACCCTCATATCAGGATGTACAATAGGTGATAAAGCAGGCACAGTGGCAAACACTGTCAGATATAACTTAGTAAAACTAATGCTAAAAAGGAGGAGGATACTCACAAGCAGGCTGGTTATGTACCTCCAGGAGGATTTTTAAAATGTTTCCGGTTGTAGTACAATAAATTCTGCTTCTTTACTGAACAAGTTACTGTAGTCCAGATGTCAGAAGACTGAACAGGCTACTGCAGTCATTCGTGACCGGTACACATCAAATTGCCCCCCGATCTATCCACCGTGTTGTATGTAGCTGCACTTTGCTGGCAGAGTTTCACTCTCTGTAGTTAGCGCGGTAATTCGGTAATACATAAAGTAGACAAGAGTTCACAAAGCTAACGCATTTTGTGCCCCCTAGTGGCACTTGCTCATAGACTTTGATGACTATGCAGGGTGGTTTCCTGTTGGTGGTTTGCACCTTGCTGGTTTAACCGAGTGGTGGCTAGTGACAACATTGTCAGGCGACCTGCTGGTATGAAGCTGCCATGTGCTATGGCCCATCCTGAATACTTTTGTTAGCACATCCTAGAATTTGAGCGATAAAATATTACTTTCAACATGTAATTTGAGTGCAAAAATAAAAATGCTATTGCACAATATCATTAATATTTCTGTCCTCATTAATGGAGAACAATTCTGGCTATAAACTTTGAAATTGAAATAGAATAGAATAACATTTTAGAGGTCTAACTGTATTTTTTTTTCTTTTGTATTAGTACAACAGGATTTTTGTCTCTTCGGTGGCTCCACATATGAGGTTAGTGTCTTGTTTATTAACAGTCTGATGAGCAACAAACAGTATCTCCATTTCTATTTACTACTTTGGTAAGACATAACATTTTAAATCATGTTAAAACTCTGAACTCCTCTCTCTGTTGATAAATATTAGCGTTATGTACTTAACTGATAATTCTGTATTAGTTTCATTTTAAATGTAAACAGCATTGGCTTTACAATATTTTTTTTATCATAAGAAATGTAAATGTTGCCCTTTCATATAGATAATAGAATGTTTTTCCGCTCAACTCAATGAGGTAGATTTATTAAATGTTGAGCGGACATGATTAGGTGTAATGAATCATGTCCTCTCGACATTGCTAAACATTGCACATGCATTTCTAGTGAAATGCTTGTGCAATGCCATCCCCTCCTCACTGGCGGTCCATTGGCCGCTAGCACAGGCTGTCAATCATCGGATCGGGATGATTTCAATCCGCCACCTAAAAGGTTGCAGACAGGTTAAGGATCAGCGGTTTTATGACCGCTGCTTCTTATTTTACGTTTCAGGCGATCCTGCAAGGCTGCTTAGTAAATGGAGCCCAAAGACCGGAAACTACTATTTTCACTTTAAATTCATAGTAAGCCTAAGCTACTGCACGTATTTAACTAAGTAGACTGTGTATTATACAAAAAAAATTGAAAAACAGAAACAAAAAACAAGCCCAGTATTATCACTGTTTATTTAGATTATGATCCTACATCCTGAGTACCAAAGCACACAGTGGGGCCAATTTATTATATGGCTGTAGCAAATCATGTCCACCCAACATTGATAAATGCATACGCAGTCTACATTTATCATTGCACAAGTGTTCCTTGTGAAATGTTTGTGCAATGCCGCCCCCTGAACAATCGCGGCCCATCGGGGGGGTGTCAATCATCCTGATCGTAACTGATCGGGATGATTGCAGTCTGACAGCTTAAAGGCTCGCGCAGAATGAGCAGCATACACTACTTAATAAATCGGCCCCACTGCCTCACATCAGCATACTGCATTTCTAATCACAAACAATATTTTAGTCTGCAAACCATGGATTATGTAGTGTAGAAATATAATAAAATGTTTATTTCTATGCTGCTGGCATCTATTCAGTTACCCACTGTACTATGCTCCTCCGTCAAGTGAAGATGGCACCATACACTGATTGGGGAAGCCGATTCTTTAATTTTACTACTGCTAGTTTCATCGCTAATATATTTAAGTGTTTGTACATCTGTAGAAGAGACCTGTGAAGTCTTGAAAGCTTATGGAATAAAAAACAAAAAATAAAAATAACTTGATTTTGTTGGCCCATTAAAAGGTATCATAATCTACTAAAGGAACAGTCTCTGTGAAACCAATATGGCAACAACCCCTTTTCTGTAAAGTGTTTGTACAGGGACCTGGAAGACTTAGTGGTCCCAGTAGATCTACTAGAAAAGCTGTACAAATTCTGTTGGATTTTTTTTTTGTTTTGTTTGTTTTTTAGTTAGGAGGGGGGGGGGGTCAAATAATTGTAAGTCATTCCAATACATTTGAATCTATTTTAAAGCAGAGTCATTTTATGGTTTCCAAAAGCCTTTGCACCACATAATCTCATGATCAAAACTTCACCCTTGATATCTACTCCATTAAAGAACTATTACAAAATATAGAGAACCCCTTTTCTGTAAAGTGTTTGTATAGGGACCTGGAAGACTTAGTGGTCCCAGTAGATCTACTAGAAAAGCTATGCAAATTCTGTTGGATTTATTTTTTGTTTTGTTTGTTTTTTGGTGAGGGGGGGGGGGTTGGGGGTTTCAAATAATTGTAAGTCATTCCAATACATTTGAATCTATTTTAAAGCAGAGTCATTTTGATTACAAATATCCATGTGCAACAAAGACAAAGATTTATTTTATTTGTGATAAAGAAAGAAACAGTCAGTATATTGTAAATGATTTTTTAAGTGCTTAATTTGTCTTCTTTTTTGTAAAATTTCTTGGCTCATGGCTGAATATATTTGTAGTACCATCTCCTTAAATTTGTTCTGGTTTTGCCCTCTCATTTTGAAAAAAAAAATATTTGCTGATATAGGTAAATTTGAAAAAAATTAATCAAATCTCATGACATTTTTTTTAGCCTTCTGGCTTTTTCCTTTTAATCTGGTAAACTAGTTATTGTAAGAAGGCATTTAGATCCATAGGGGCCGATTTAACAAGGGCCGAATGGCCCCTAATCGCCCTTTTTCCGCGCAAGCATTCAGTCTCGCTGGAAACAGCAGTTAAGAAGCAGCAGTCTTAAGACCGCTGCTCCTTAACTTGTCCACTGACTCTGAGTCTGCGGACATCAATCCGCCTAATCATATATGATTCGGTTAATTGACACCCCCTTCTAGCGCCCGATTGCCTGCGAATCTGCATATGCTGTTGGTATTCAGCGATGTCTGGCAGACATGATAAGCTACAGTGAATCATGTCCACCAGACATTGATAAATCGGCCCCTTAGTGGTAGATTTAACAAGCAGCAGATGCTGCTTTCTACACCCAAAGTTTCTAGCTCGCCAAAACAAAAGATAAGAAGCAGCGGTTGTAAGATACTATCGGGATGATTGACACCCCCTGCTAGCGGCCAATTGGAATGTCCAAGGGGCAGAAATTATTTTGCAATATTAAATGCCGACAGCGTATGATGTCAGCATTTACTGATTTTGGGGAGGATAGGATTCGCTATAGTGAATGATGTCCGCCCGACAATTAGGAAAATAGACCCCTTAACCTGTATGGCTTCTAATATGCCTTTTAATCTTAAAATTCCCTTTCTATTTCTTTTATCAACTTCATTCAATTTTAATAGTAACTGTTTATTGTATCTCAAATTTGTATCTACTCTGTAAAAGAGTAAATTTCTGAGGTCCAAAATTCTCTTTTATCTTCAAAACATTCTACTTTGAATCCGAGTTTGTTCACATCCACCCTTGAATTAGCTATTAAATATTATTATTATAACTTCTTTTCAAAGGAGTCCCAGTTATCTGGTTATTCCAATTATTCTGTATTGTAAAGCTATCTGACTTTTTACTCATCCTATTTCCCCTTTTTTCCTTTTCCTTTCTGCCCTTTCTATTTTATTCTATTTTTCTCTCCCTTTTTTTTAATTTGCATCTTTTTTTCTTTTCCTTTCCTTTTCTTTTTACCATCTTCTTTTCCTTTCCTTTTCTTTTTACCATCTTCTTTTCTTTTCTTTTCTTTTTACCATCTTCTTTTCCTTTCTTCTCTACCCTTACTTTTCTTCCCTCTCTTCTTTCCTCCTTTTAACTATTTATTTTCATTTTTTTTTATTTTTCTTTTTATCTTCCCTTTATAAATACATTAAAGGGACACTGAACCCAAATTTTTTCTTTCATGATTCAGATAGAGTATGAAATTTTAAGCAACTTTCTAATTTACTCCTATTATCAAATGCTCTTTATTCTCTTGGTATCTTTATTTGAAATGCAAGAATGTAAGTTTTGATGCCGGCCCATTTTTGGTGAACAACCTGGGTTGTTCTTGCTGATTGGTGGATACATTCACCCACCAATAAAAAAGTGCTGTCCAGAGTACTGAACCAATAAAAAAAGCTTAAATGCTTTCTTATTCAAATAAAGATAGCAAAAGAACGAAGAAAATAGGAGTAAATTATAAAGTTGCTTAAAATTGCATGCTCTATCTGTATCACGAAAGAAAATTTTTAGGTTCAGTGTCCCTTTAAATTAACATGACTGTTTAATAATGAAAGGGTATGGTGTCTACATGACTAATCAGCTCATTAATCAACAGCTGTATTTAAATAAAGAAATTCTCTGAAGACAGGGATACTCTATATCTAGTGGGCAGTTATGGATATAAACATGTACACTTTCTATTATGAGAATCAGGTGAGGAATATAAAGTCTTTTACCAACAAGGTTGAATTTTTATTATTAAAGAATAAACAGCTAATAAAGAGCTAGATTACGAGTAGATCGATTTTTATCGTTCCCTAACACGCTCAAACTGCTTTTTTGCATGCGTCAGGTACCATGCGTATTACAAGTGAAAATCACTTTGTATATTTTTATTTTTTTATTAATTTTTATGGTAGGAAGACACACAAATCATTTTAAAAACAGACAAATAATAAAGTAATCTTTATTCTAATAATTGTTAACCCCTATTATAGGTGCCTGAAATATATTCACAAAGGCACTTCATTTTTTTTTTTTCTCTCATTATTAGGTCTTTATTTAACGTCTATGGTAAGAGCCAGAAATATATTCCCAATGGCTTTTAGGAATAATAATTAAAATTTATTTTATGAGTGCAGTTAACCTCTATGGCAGGAACTATATATACTGTATATTCCTAAAGGCACTAAGAAATATTTATTAAAAATGATAAAGTCTTAAATTAACCCCTTTGGCTCTAGCCAAAAGTATATTCCCAGAGGCACTTAGAAATATAAAAAAATAATAATAAAGGAAGTTAAATTATGGTTCACTCATTAACCTATATGGTAATAACCACAGTCTATGGAGAAATCAGGCAGGGTGCAGTTTAGGAGTAGTCACTAGTGACTTGCAAAATGCAAGTCAGGTTCAGAGACAAGTTTGGCCGGCAAACTAACCATTTTTAACTGGTACAGCAGTTAGCTAGCCAGATGCACACACACACACTCACACACACACACACACTCACACTCACACACATACACTCACACACACACACTCACACAAATACACACACACTTACACACATACACTCACACACACATACACTCACGCACACATACACTTACACACTCACACTCACACACATACGCTCTCACACACACACTCACACACTCACACACACTCACTCACACACTCTCACATACACTCTCTCTCACACACACACACTCACACACAGCAATAATCTCACTAATTCTTCTTCTTTGAATTTAGGTGGGTGCTACAGTTCCTGAACTAAAACATTGTCAAGTTTGTAAATGTTCAAATGATACAGATCCAGTAACAGGAACAAAAATTATATTATGTGAGCCTGTGGTGTGTCAGGAGGAAACCTGTCAACCAGTAAGTATTGCTTTTGCAGAAACATTTTTTTCTTTGTATTGACAACAGTTTACCCCTTTGAAGAAACTAAAACATGTCCTTAAAGTGCCATAACACAGGCTGAGATCTGTGCATACCCTAAAAGGGCTAATTAATTAAAAATGATTTGCATAAAAAATTGTTTAAACATTTCTGGCAAGTATTTTAAAATAATTTTCAAAAATAAGCAAAATTAATTACATAGCTAAGCTGCCTGGAGCAGCCAACTCCACCCTCCTTATCAGTGTTTAGACACAGGCATTGTATTTCAACTGAGTACACAGCTTCTAGGCATGCTCCAGCAGATAATCCCTATGCACTTTTGCGTTCTACCTAAACAACAATAGATATAGATACAGCCATAGAAGGAAATGTGTGGGGGGAGTTAGAGCTTTTTACAATTCAGAAACTAAAAAGAAAGGGTTAATGGCGAGGCACTGCAGAATAAATTTGCAGGTAAAGTAATTAAAGTACATAATATTATATTTTGTCTCTATCCCAACTTTTTTATGTCCCTTTAATGTAAGCTCCATAATTAACATTTATTATCATATTTAATAATGCAATGGATCTTTGTCAGCATGCTCATTATTGACACAAACATAAAGTTTTAGTTAGCTGAATAGCGTTTTCGAATATTTTCATTGGACAACTTACAGCACCAGAAGGGATATTTAAAGGGACATTAAACACTTTGAGTTGGTAATATACAAAGATAAATTGCATATATATATCTACAGTATATAAACTGCAATACACTTCCATTATTTATTTTGCCCCTTTTTCTGTAATTCCATTCTGAAATTGTGAGCTTTTCAGTTCCTGTCAGAAATGGAAGTGCAGAACACCTCACGGAGTGATTATTGGTCAACACTGTAAGTCAAAAAATTGATTATAAGGATAACATAAACTTCATGAGGTAGTGAATATTGTTTAACACTCTAGGTCAAGGAATGGTCACATATACCATACACTTTACAATTTAAAATTTTATTTACATTTTTTAAATATCTTTATTGACATAAGGTTACATTTTTATGTGACAATTCACTATATATACGATAGTCAATATGGAGAGTGTATTGTTCATGCGTTGATATGAACAGAATAGTAGTTATGACACATGAATGTATGAATGGAGAGTTTATCATCTAAACGAACATAGGGTGTTGTATTAACGATACATAGAGAAACAATATATTGAGATAAATTGGTTTTACAATAGTTGACAGAGATAGCCAAATGTATAATTCTGCATCTATGTATATATCTATTAATTTAAAGGGACAGTATACTATAAAAAACAAAAATTCCTTAATGTGTTTCCAATTACTTTTTTACCAGCTGCAGAGTATAAAATGTATGAGATCTGTTTTTTTAAGGCTTATTTGTGTATATGAATTAGCTGATATTGTGTTTTGAAGCCACAACCTTATAAAATGAGTTGAGCTCATTACTTTATCACATTGTGTACATATACATGCTTTTTTTATCTCATATCTGTCCATAAACCAATCACCAATACTTGGAGAGAACAAAGGAAAATTAACATTTTATTACCTGATCCCTTCTATAACCCACTGGGAGTGTAATTTCTTCTGCTAGCTGTGTTAACACAGCCTGGCCTTGAGGCCAAAAACTTTCAGGATGGGTGGGGATATCACAAACTAAATAAACTAATTAAAATGCCAATATGAGGGTAATGGAAATACTTTTAAACAATTTAATACACTCCAGCAGGTAAAGTGGATCATTGGGAACAAATTAAAGGGGAGACAAATTTTGAGTAAACTGTCCCTTTAAGAGGTTGTGTTATTTTACTATAATATGATCGCTACATGATCCATACCTGAAAGTTAAATAGATACTTCATGCCTCTAATAAGAATAGTTTTACATCCTCCTAACAATAGATAGACACAACATCTAACAATTATATTGAATGTCTGAGGTTTTAGAACTTTAACAGACTAAGAATAATAATTATACAACAGCACCATGGTCTTTTTGAAAATGTTTCTAATTTTCATCAAATATATTACTACTGTTCAAATTAAGGGTTTATATATGTGCTAGCAATATGAACAATGTATTCATAAATGTTTTATTTATGCACCTTATTGTTGATGTAACCTGGAAAATAATAGGTTAATTGTTTGATATGCACAAAGTTAATCACATGATCAGAGGCCACCCAATAGAATGACAGCTACAGGTTTATATTTGAAATTGTTTTTAACCAATAGTGTCTATGATTAACCTTTTAACGCCGTTATGCCATTCTATTCTGTCATAATTACACTGGGCTTTAAAGCCGTTATGACGGAATAGAACGTCATAGCTAAAGGCTGTCCTGAAGCCTACTGTGCTTCTCAGATTCAATCGTGGTCTGGAGGGCTTTCCTAGGGTTATAGGGACGGCCCCCAGACCAGATCCAATAATTGAAATCTCGCGATCGTGTGCACGATCGCGTGATTTCAATTTGTCTACATTGGAACAGTTGTTCCGATGTAGACACTTTAACCCCGTCAGAAAAGGGTTAAGGCCATACGGCCGAAACATGTCAGACAGATTGTTCTGCTTTTTGTTGTCTGTAGCTTTTTAATGATGTTCTAAATAAAGATTTTTCTACTTTTAAAGAAGGTTGTGCTGGCTAGAATTTAACTTTACTTTTATATATATATATATATATATATATATATATATATATATATATATATATATATATATATATATATATATATATATATATATATATATATATACCAGAACTACTCTAAATTGAAAGTATATATATATATATATATATCTGTACAATATATTTCATTATTTATTTTGTCCCCTTTTCCTGTAATTTCATTCTGAAATTGTGAGCTTTTCAGTTTCTGTCAGAAATGGAAGTGCAGAACACTGTTATATTCCACACAGCCATTGGCTGCACACTCTAGTTACCTCTTTATAACGGTTCCTAATTAGCCACAGCAGAAAAGGTAATGTACGCTACAACATGGCAGCTCCCATTGTTAAATAGACATGGCCCTTGTTCCCCATTGTTTAAAAGGACGTTAAAAGGCAAAAAGGAATCCTAAGGAGACATAAATCTATCTCTACACCCTACTCCCCTCTGACACCCATCATAGATAACCCCACAGTCCCATTCCAATTTACTTCCCATCACACTGACAACACTGATCTAACACACGCGATACCGCACTATTCCCTTTTGCAGAATAGCAAGTTGAAACCAAGAGAGGAAGTAGCTTAAATACTGGGATTCACCCTCAAAAACTGGTTAGCTCACCACCAACTTACCCACTACATTGCCTCACACACAGAGAGACAAAACCTGACTCGTCCCTTAACGCCATTTGAATCAATATGCCATTTGCCCTTCCCGGCAACGGGCATTCTTTCCATTTCATACAAATTACTACAAACAGACCGGTCAAGTTGTCTCCCATCCCATGCCAGCAGCTGGGAAAAAGAGCTTAATGAACAACAACCACCCAAAATGTGGAAGATTATATATAAATGCATGAGCTCCTCCGCATCTTCCATGAATATTGCGTAAATGAACACAAAACTCCTCTGTAGGTGGCACTACACTCCTGATAGACTGGGTAGGATATTCCCACACACTAATACCAGCTGCTGGAGAGGGTGTACACAACGGGGTACCTTCACCCATCTGTGGTGGACATGCCCAGTGGCACAGGCATACTGGTCAGATATCAGAACAGAAATACGATCGGTGACAGGGACTTCCCTACCCCTTACCCCCTGGCCCTTCCTCTTCAACTTCCTCCCACAAATAACATGTAAGCTGCGATTAAAGCTTACTACGATAATGATTAATACGGCTAAACGGTATATCCCATACTACTGGAAGCAATCCACCCTACCATCTATACAGTTCTGGCGAAATAGAGTAACTACCGCCATAGAACTAGAACAATACCACTATACAAAATTGAGTAAAATAGATGAGTTTCTATCCATCCGCCTGCTCTGGGAAAAATACATCCACTCTCTAGAGCCCGCCGATGCCCCACACATTTCCCACTAAGCCCTGACACACACAGACCACAACAGGCCTTTTTGGAACTTTATGATTTATGATTGTTGGAATTTGCTTTTACCAAATCACATAATCTCTTTTCTCATTTCCTACATATTTTCCTTTCTTTTTTATCATATTCTGAACGTGTTTTATGTTTATAAGGTTAAAAGTTATAATGGAAGATGTGTCCAGTTGTACAGGCAATTCAGAATGTCCCCCCTTAAGAGAGAGTTAAATTGAACCCCATCAGGAGCATTCTCACTACCTACACAGCAGAATCTTTGTTTTTTGTAATAACCTATGTTAGGATTGAGTCTTTATATGTTTTTTCTGCACTCTGACTAACTTGTTTGAATACTGTATGTTGCAACTTGATACAATAAAGCTCTTTTTTGAAAAAAAACAAAAAAAAACTGTGATGATAGGGTTGGCAAGGACATTGATAGTTCAAGTTCTAACTGAAGTCAAATTTTAGCCCGAGAGCTGTTTATCTAGCTAAGATGGATTCTGGATATGAAACGGAGACACTTAAATTGCAATATAATGCAAAATAAAGTTTTGGATAATCAGGCCCTATGAATTAACCCCTTCACTACCGAGAATTTTAGAGAAAAACTTGCTCAAAGTATTGGAGTATTTTCACTCCATTTAAACAGAAATAAAATCTTTTGGGTTTTTTACTTACCTATGAAACCTATATAGATATATTTTTGGCATAAAATGTGCTTTCAGTGGATAACCGTTTCAACCAGCTATTTATTCTCAGAATTAAGAAATTTTAAATTTATCCAAAAATAAATACCTGTAGCTTTCTAACTGTAGAAAATTAAATCTCAAAATGTGTTCAATGGCATCCTCTGATTCAGCTAATACCACACATGTGTATATTTTGCCATATTTTTAACATTTTAAGGTTTTATCTGCAGCTTTGTATACCATGTTCAAAAATTGCGCAGTGGTTTAACTCTCATTTGGTATAGCACAAGTGCCCAAATTCTCAAAATTGATCAGCAAAACTATATATAATTTTAAAGCAGACAACACCA
Source organism: Bombina bombina (assembly GCF_027579735.1). Lineage (NCBI taxonomy): Eukaryota > Metazoa > Chordata > Amphibia > Anura > Bombinatoridae > Bombina > Bombina bombina. Next base: position 84,197,567 of record NC_069505.1, on the reverse strand, counting down.
AAAATATTGATCTAGGCCCATTTTGGTATATTTTATGAAACTATTTGGCAGTCACATGTATGCAAAATACGATAATAAAATTAAAAAAAATTAGCTTTTTCACAAAAGGCAAAAAGGAAATGCTCTAATATATAAGAGCATTATATTATTATACTATAGCATTGATGGTGAACCTTGGCACTCCAGATGTTTCAGAACTACCTTTCCCAAGATGCTTAGGCACTCTGAAGTCCAGTTGAGCGTCATGGGAAACATCTGGAGTGCCAAGGTTCGCCATCACTGTACGATAGCTTGCTTATAACTAAGGGGTCAATTTCAATCCTTCTGATTCTGTTTATCTGCTTTTTTTTGGCTCCCGATCTGTATTTTTTCAAGTTCTGAGTGATCACAATCTAAACAGTAGCACCATTTCCGTAATGGAAAAAAAGTTTTAACTAGATAATGGGAAAATTACACATAGGGGCATATTTATCAAGCTCAGAACGATTGGCTGATTGGTTCAGCCAATCGGATTGAATTTGAATCTGATTGGCATATTCAAGCAGCCAATCAGATTTTTCTACCTTAATTCCGATCCAAGATGACGGACGCCATCTTGGATGACGTCATTTAAAGGTACCTCATTCCTCGTTTAGTCTTCGTGCCGGATGGATGCTCCGCGGAGGAACAGCGAAGAAAGAAGATTGAAGATGCCGCTTTGCTTGAAGACATTGCCGGATGGAAGAAGACATTGCCGGATGGAAGAAGACTTCACTGCTGCTTGATTGAAGACATCGCCGGATGGAAGAAGACTTCACTGCCGCTTGATTAAAGACATAGCCCGGATGGAAGAAGACTTCACTGCCGCTAGATTGGACATCGCCCGGATCGGATGAAGCGTTCGGCCCGGCTGGGTGAAGACAAGGTAGGGAGATCTTCAGGGGGGTAATGTTAGTTTTTTTTAAGGGGGGTTTGGGTGGGTTTAGAATAGGGGTATGTGGGTGGTGGGTTGTAATGTTGGGGGGTGGTATTGTGTTTTTCTTTTACAGGCAAAAGAGCTGTTTTCTTTGGGGCATGCCCCGCAAAAGGCCCTTTTAAGGGCTGGTAAGGTAAAAGAGCTTTGAACTTTTTTAATTTAGAATAGGGCAGGGAAATTTTTTTATTTTGGGGGGAAATTTTTTTATTTTGGGGGGCTTTATTATTTTATTAGGGGGCTTAGAATAGGTGTAATTAGCTTAAAAATCTTGTAATATTTTTTTTTTATTTTTTGTAATTTAGTGTTTGTTTGTTTTTGTAATTTAGTTTAGATTATTTTATTGTATTTTAGTTTAGATATGTGTAGTTTATTTAATTTATTGATAGTGTAGGTGTATTTGTAACTTAGGTTAGGATTTATTTTACAGGTAAATTGGCAATTATTTTAACTAGGTAGCTATTAAATAGTTATTAACTATTTAATAGCGATTGTACCTAGTTAAAATAAATACAAAGTTACCTGTAAAATAAATATAAACCCTAAAATAGCTACAATGTAATTATTAATTACATTGTAGCTATCTTAGGGTTTATTTTATAGGTATTTAGATTTAAATAGGAATATTTTAATTAATAATATTAATTAGATTTATTTTAATAAGAATTTGGTTAGGGATGTTAGAGTTAGATAGGGTTATTATACTTAATATATATATAATATAATAACGATATTAACTATATTAACCCTAATATAATTAGGGTTAATATAGTTACTATATAGAATATAATAACTATATTAACTATATTAACCCTAATATAATTTGGGTTAATATAGTTAATATAGCTGGCGGCGGTGTAGGGGGATTAAATTAGGGGTTAATATTTTTAAAATAGATGGCGGTGGTGTAAGGGGCTCACTTTAGTGGGTAGGTAAGGTAGTTGGCGGCGGGGTAGGTGCTCACTTTAGTGGGTAGGTAAGGTAGATGGCGGCGGGGTAGGGGCTCAGTTTAGGGGGTAGGTAAGGTAGATGGCGGCGGGGTAGGTGCTCAGTTTAGGGGGTAGGTAAGGTAGATGGCGGCGGGGTAGGTGCTCAGTTTAGGGGGTAGGTAAGTTAGATGGCGGCGGTGTAAGGGACTCACATTAGGGGTTATGTAATGTAGCTTGCGACGGTGTAGGGGGATCACATTAGGGGGTTATACTTTCAATGTAGGTGGCGGCGGGGTCTGTGTGCAGCGGTTTAGGGGTTAAATACTTTATTAGGGATTGCGGCGGGGGATCGTGGTTGACAGGTAGATAGACATTGCGCATGCGTTAGGTTTTAGGTTTATTTTGCAGCTAGTTTAGGGAGTTACGGGGCTCCAATAGACAGAGTAAGGCTTACTACGGCTGCATTTTGTGGCGAGGCGAAAATGGAGTAAGATTTCTCAATTTTCGCCACGTAAGTCCTTACGCTGTATATTGGATACCAAACTGCGCTAGTTTGGTATACCTGCCTATGGCCCCCAAAAAAAGGGGCAACGGCAGAAATATACGAGCGTAACTTCTAGGTTACGCCGTATATAGGATACCAAGCCAGCGCAAATTTCGGCGTCGCCGGCTTTTGCGGGCAATGCTGCATATCGGATCGGGCCCCAAGTTTCTGCTAAAATCAGCAATTCTCCCCCCCCCCTTTCAGGTTCAGCACTATTTGTTTTTTCTATTTTTTTTTAATAAGTGATCAGAAGAAATGTCCTTAATCTAGGTGCAACAGAGCAAGATGGATTAATTAAAAAATAAAAGCTATTTATTTCTTGTTACTTTTAGGATACTTCATTATGATCTCTGACACATAATCACTAAAAAAGAGAATATTTATTGCCTTTGATGGTAATTGCACTAGCAACACTTACCTTTAGCATTAGTTGCTTTGTTTCATAAATCATCTTAAAGGGACATAATGCTCATATGCTAAATCCCTTGAAAGTGATGCAGCATAATTGTAAAAAGCAAACAACAAAATATCACCTGAACATCTTTATGTAAAAAACAAAGATATTTTACCTCAAAATATCTTCAGCTCACTAGTGTAAGTGCTGTGTAAACAGTTATACTTTAGCTGCTGTCCAGCAGCAAGTGGGAAAAAAGCAATAGCCAATCAGCATCAGAAGTGTTGAGGTAATGCTTTGCCTTTGCTGTGATCTCATGAGATTTCATAGAACTTACACTGAATAGGTAAATAACATGACTGTGCCTGCACATGACAGATGCTCACTCCCTAACTTGTCCTGGGACAAGCATCCAGACTGGCTGCTTAAAGTCGCTTTACAGTGGAGTGTGAATACTTAGGAATCTTCCTTTTTTACATAGAGATGTTCAGTGGATAGTTTCTAGTCAGCTTTTTACAGCTATGCTGCATTACTTTCATGTGCTTCATAATTTGGGTATCATGTCCATTTAAGTGTTAATATTTATAGTCATTTTCTATTTTATAACAACATTACAGAGATAACGTGTTCCATCTTAGACATAAATGAAATGTGTTCACAAACAAGTGATTCATGCAGATGGGCTGCCCTAGAGTTATATTTTTGCTTAATTTATGTAGAGAAAATTATGTTCATTTTCCAAATGTACTGTACTTCTTGAATCATTTTATACCCTACTACACGCTAAATAAATCGAACAGTTCAAAGTTAGACCAGCAACAGGGTGATATCCTTCATAGGATTGGTGCACCGTGAACGAGTTAACGACCTTAAACTTACTAAATAGAATTCCAATATTTCACAGCACCATAATTTTTTTACAAAATTCTTTTCTTTCAGCATAACAACAGCACAGGTATGCAACATTTCGGGATCACAGTCCCTTAATCATGCATACACAACTATGCACCTGTGTCTTATTTAAAGGTACAGAATGACCAATCAGAAACTCTTAACATCTTTAACCCTTATCAAAGGCAATAAGTATACTGCCATCTACTGTTCTAAATTATTTACTCAAAATAAAAGACACATATAAGTGCCAAAGAGCATAAGTACACATTATGGATCATAATATAGAAAAAAACTTTTCTTATAAATTATTACATATAATAAACTAATTAACACAGGTAAACCCAATAGGGTTAAATAGAGAATTAGATCTATCCGTATTCCTCTAGGTAATTCCACTAGGCTTTATATATCCTGTGAAGTATTCGGTTTACCTGTATTAATTTATTGATTATATGTAAAAATGTATAAAATAAAATATATGTGTAAATCATTTAGAACAGTAGATGGCAGTATACTTATTGCCTTTGATAAGGGTTAAAGATTTTAAGAGTTTCAGATTGGTCGTTCTGTACCTTTAAATAAGACACAGGTGCATAGTTGTGTATGCATGATTAAGGGACTGTGATCCCGAAACGTTGCATACCTGTGCTGTTGTTATGCTGAAATAAAATAATTTTGCAAAGAATTTATGGTGCTGTGGAATATTGACACGCTAATTAAAGGGATACTAAAACCAATTTTTTTCTTTCCTTATTCAGATAGAGCAAGCAATTTTAAGCAACTTTCTAATTTACTCCTATTATCAATTTTTCTTTCTCTTGCTATTTTTATTAAAAAAGCAGGAGTGTAAAGCTTAAGAGCCGGTCCATTTTTTGTTGAGAACCTGGGTTATGCTTGCTTATTGATGGCTTAACTGTAGCCACCAATAAGCAAGCACTATCCAGTGTGCTGAACCTAAAATGGAACGACTCGTAAGCTTTACATTCCTGCTTTTTAAATAAAGATAGCAAGAGAATGAAGAAAAATAAAATTGATAATAGGAATAAATTAGAAAGTTGCTTAAAATTCCATGTTCTATCTGAATCAGGAAAGAAAGAAATTGGGTTTAGTATCCCTTTAATTAGCGTGTCATTTTTATGTTCTTCGCTCAGGTGAGATGAAATACAATTGTTTTCTTGAGATATATATAATAGGGCTCTGTATGTGAAGAAAAGACTCCTATATTATAATATAATGTCTAACTGACTTTTTTTCATGGCGGTAATTTTTTTAATAATAGGCCCTTAATGTGGTACTAGGTGAATTTTTATAATGTCTCATAAATTATTGTCTGCAGTTTGTTTATAGTTAATTCACTTTGGTGTTTATTTACTGTTTATAGCATGTATAACCTTATTTTATTTTCATATAGGGTTTTACATACGAGAGAAGTGACAAGGAGTGTTGTCGAACATGTAAACAGACAAGTTGTGTCCTAAATGGCACAGAGGAAATAGTGCGCATAATGGTAAGTTTGGCGTTATTTATCCTTAAGTAAAAATAGTGTCTTGCAACATTAAGGGATACTTATTCCACTCTCTCATCCTTTCCCACCTCGATTACTGCAACTCTGTCCTCTCAAGTCTCCCCAGCTGCCGCCTAGCTCCTTTACAATCCATAATGAAAGCCTCTGCCAGGCTCATCTTCCTTACACGTCACTCTTCATCTGCTGCACCTCTCTGCCAATCCCTTCACTGGCTTCCTCTTGCCTTCAGGATTAAACACAACATTCTCACTCTGACCTACAAAACCCTCAACTGCACTGCTCCCCCCTATATCTCAGACCTTGTCTCCAGATACTCTCCCTCCCGTCCCCTTCGCTCTGCTCATGAACTCCTACTCTCCTGCTCTCTTGTTACCTCCTCACACTCCCGTTTACAGGACTTCTCCAGACTGGCTCCCATCTTGTGGAACTCTCTGCCTCACTCCACAAGACTCTCCCCTAGTTTTGAAAGCTTCAAGCACTCCCTAAAGTCTCTACTGTTCTAACCTTTCCTTATACCTATTCCTCTCCTCCATTGCTATCCCCTTGAACCCCCTTAGCATGTAAGCCTAAGAGCCATGATGTTTGTAGATCACCTTCTTTAGAACTGACTACAACAGTGCGACTCTTGGCAGGGCCCTCTACCCGTCTGATCCCTATAAATGTTTCCTTCTATTTCCGCCTATTTTTATAGCGTGGCGGAATCTGTTGGAGCTCTACAAATAACCAATAATAATAATAAATAATAATACTGTATCTATTAGAAGTACATTTTAAAAATTGTAATTTCAGACAAACTATTCATCAAAAACATGTTTTCATAACACTATTTGTGCACCCATTCTGTAGTTTTGCACAAGTATTGAGCTTTGCCAAAATGTAAAACTCATTATTTCCAATGGGGAACAGCTTTACAATTACATGGTAGCCGCTGTACAGTTGCACACAAGTGCAGACTGGCAACCAGAGCAGTATAGGAGCTAGAGGACACGGTGGGCAGCAGAGGAGCAGAAGGACGTGCCACCCTACAACAATAAAGTCACAGAAAAGACTGTGCCTAACATTGTGGGTAGTAATGGGCAGGACACAGCATCAGAATGGTATCTCTAGACAGGCATGCAGGCACCCAGGGCAGTAACCAAAGTACAATGGAGATACTTAAAGTAAGAGTAATATTTTTGACAAATTTAAATATCAGCTTAAGTGGGCAGGAGGGCAGGCAGGCTGGACAATACAGAAGTCATGACACATTTGTGGTACAGACTCTAAGATTATACATTTTGACAACATGAGGCAGCAGTGTAAGTAGGCAGGAGTGCAGGCATCCTAGGCACCCAGGACACCAGCACAAGAGGCAAAATATATTAATGGTACTTACTGTAGTATTATATAATATGAACATTTGGAGCAGAAGCACAAGTGGGCAGAAGGGCAGGCAGGCGGGGCACACAGGACAGTAGTACAGAGTTGTTGGTAGTATATAGAGTAAGATTATATATTTTGACAGGGTGGAAGCAGCAAATGTGGGCTGTAGGGCAGGTAGGCCAGTTACCCAGGGTTGGGAACTATAGGAATGGTGGGACATGGTTAACTATAAATTACAAGGGCATAGCATCATTGGCAATTCCTTGTTCTATTCCCAGAGTCTGACAATCAAAGTCCCTCCAAATCTAAAGCTGGAAACCACAGTTTTGATAGATTACATAAAAAAAAGCAATCTGCTCCACAAGGTGCGAGTAAAAAGTGATTTCTGTGTATTCAGGATGCTGCTGGTCACAGAGAAAACTCTCTTTCATAAAGGTGGTGAGAGTCCACAAGCCATTGCTCCTGGGAATTCCACTCCTGGCCACTGGGAGGAGACAAATATACCCAAAACGCTAAGAACCTTTAAAACCCCTCACACTTTAGATGTTCTTCTGTGAAATGGGTCCTGACACTGATTTGAGGCCCATTTCCTCTCAGAGAGCTACTGTTTGGAAAGAGGGAACCTTATGGTGCATTGGGTAGTGGCACAATTGCACCCAGAGGGAGTAAGACACCATCCTGCCACAGGTGTCGTGAGGAACGGTCCCTAGCCAGTTCCTGTTGTATCATCATTATACTCCACATACAGAGATCATCTGCTGTTATGCGTAGAGCACTGGATTGGCTATCTACTGGAAGCAGTTTTTTTTCTACAGTTAGAAAGTCCAGTAGTGTTGGTGCTTATTTGGTAAGTATGTAGTTAATATTTATGTGAAAACTCACTTAGTCTATAGGCTATTAGTAGGTACACTTAGTGTTGTACAACCAGGGGACTATTGTGACTGGCATTATCCTGTATGTAATGTATTGGTTTTCGCGCTGCAGGTTATTTCCAGCACATTATTTGGTTATATTGAGCAAGTAATTTCAGTTTTCGCTCATCTTATTCTTAATTAGCCTCTGTCAGATTGTTTGCACACTTCACATGTTTAATGCGTGTCAGCTTTTGTCAACGTGCACGTGCATGTAGTGTTATTTGCTTAGTACATTGCTCAGATGTGTGTGCTGGCTTTTTACAGCACTCCGGTTTTGCATGTGTAGGCTATTTAGTTAGCCCATCTTGGGTGTCTGTGTGTTTGTTAGTTTTGCTGTGAGCTCTTAGTATATTCTCTTCTGCCTTTCCTCTCTGCGCTATCATGCTGTGTCGGGTAAGATCACATTGATTTATGGGTGCACAATGCTCCTTTATTTGCTTTGGATTTTTTTTTTGGTGGTGGGGGTAAGATTTTCAATACTGTCAAGAGCTGCTTTATTGGGGTATAAGGTTCTAGGCTTATGTATTTACTTGCCTGTTTTACTTAATTATGATTTTTATGTAAATCTTTTAATATCATTAGCCAATAACATTTTATTTTCTGTGGTTTTCAGACTGGGATTGTATTTCTATGATAGAACATACTGGTACCTTCCCTACTATTTTAAACGTTAGTTCCCTAGAAGCTAGATCTACTGAACAGTTTGTAAACTTCTATTAAGTGTGTTTTTTTGCAATCTTATTGATATTATGCCCACCTGCTCAGCTTTGCAATTATTGTATGGATCATTCAATACATTCTAAAAAGACTTATGCTGTTTTTGCTTAAAGGTATCTGTCCTCCTCCTATTTGTTCTATACAGGGGAGATCCTCAGAGTTCTCTCCAGGATTGAAATATTTTTTTAATGCTCTACTGTGTTTTATATGTTGGTGGCTATGTTTTATCCAAGCAAGCATAAAAAGACAGTTTCTGATAATCCCCCAATTAGCATATCTGATTTAAAGAGATACGTCTGTTAAGCAGCATGTTTCAGACCCTGGTTTGCCTGACTTGTCCTCAGAGGATGAGGTATTTTCAGATATTAAGGAGTCAGTTTCTGATCAAGATACAGAATCATACTTTTTTCTTTTCTATCCTGAACAAGGATCCTAAAGTTCCTGAGGTAAAGTCTGTTATACAATTGGTTTTGTTTTTTAAACCTACTGTCATCAGATTTTTTTTTCTGGTTCCTGAAATATCTCTAAAATATTCTTTAAAGAGTGCTTTAGCCTGGTATCCCCTTTAATTCCAGCTTTAATATTTAATAGGATGTTTCCTCTTTTTTGGCATAGACCTTTTGGAACTATCCCTAAGGTAAATGGGTATATTTCTACTCTAGCTAAATGTATTACTATTTATTTTCAGGATAATATTTATTTTTTAAGACTCTATGGTTAGGAAGTTAGTCTTTTTGTATGAAGACTTTCAGCAAATGGGTGTCCATTTTAGGCAGCAATTAGTATTACATGTGTTGCTGTAGCCTCTTCTCTTTGGTGTGATAGCTTATCTGAACACTTTTCTGATGAATATCTTGGTGTGGAGTTTTATAATAGGTTAAGACTTTTAAGGTTAGCTGGCACTTTAATTTGTAACATTGTTTTTGATATAAATTAAGATTTATGATTAATGACAGCCACCTAGCAACCAGATAGTTGAGAGATCAAATTAAACTAAGGTTGCTTATTTCTAATATGATATGGTTTCTAAGCCTAAGTTTTTGTCTATTCTTTTTCAAGAAATAATTTTGTTTGGGCCTGGTCTGGATGCTATTTTTCCTACTGCCAGTGAATGTAAGCAGCTTTTTTTCTCCAACAGACTCTTGTTGTTTCTTCAAGAGCATGATTGGAGAATCCATTTTCCAAAGAGTTATCTTTCTCCTTATACTAAGATTATATTTCTAAGTTTCCTGACAGACAATAGGAGATGGAAGCGTGTTCTAATCTTAAGTTTTTTTCTGTCCTTATTACTTTGAATGGAGGTATTAGGTCTGGTGATAGCAGAATCAGATGCTATTCCATTTGCTTGGTTTCACATAAGACCTTTTGAGCATTGTTTGCTTCATCAGTAATGCAGGGATCATTCTTTAGGTTCTCAGAAAATCCTTCTGGATTTCTGAGCAACACTATTTCTGTTTTATGACTGATAATCACCCATGCATTGTTCTAGGGACTTTTTTTGTTTGTACAAATTAAGCCTGTGATCTTTATAAAACACAAGTCTTTCAAGTTGAGGTGCAGACTGGGGATCTCAGAGAGCACAGGGAGTTTGGAGGTGAGGGTACCTATATATGTTTTGGAACTCGATCTTCTGCACTCTTCAAAGCTGGCCTCTGTTGAAGAGAGACCTATCTGTGTTTCCAATCAGTCAGTGTCACAGTGGTGGATTACTTCTTTCATCAAGATGGAATTCACAGTTCCATGGTGTTGAGGGAGGCATTCTGAATTTTGTCTTAGGCAGAGACTAATCTTTGTTCAATTTCTGCAGTTCATATTCCAATAGTTTGTATTTTGGAAGAATACATCACAGTTGCTAGTCTCTTCATTCGGTAGATTGGTCTTTATATCTGGAAGTTTTCTATCAGATTGTGGATCAATGAGGTTTTCCAAAAATAGATCTGATGGCTTCTCGGTTGAACATCAAGCTATCCAGATATTTCTTTCCTAAGATATGGTGAGTCCACGGCTTGAGTAATTACTGTTCGGAATATCACTCCTGGCAAGCAGGAGGAGGTTTTAAGGTATATCCGTATTCCACATCATTCCTTGCAGTCGGGTAGTGGTGGCTTTAAAGCAGTTAGGAACTTACTGCATTTTCCTAACAATTGCTGCCCTAGTTTAGAAAGCCAGAGTTAGCTACTCTGTTCTTTCTTTTTCAAAGGTTTATTTTCTGACACATATTTACTTGATAAAACAATGAAAGTTTACTGAAAGTAAGGCTGAATTTTCTATTTCAGCAGCTTATTCATTCCCCCTTTGCTTTAAAATAAAACAATGCAACATTTTAAACTGTCCGGTTTGAAAAACTGGTTATTTCTGGTATTCAGTGTACCAGGAAGCTATTTTTAGTGCTTCTCTGTGTCGCAGCAGTTATTTGAGCTCGGCAGTTTCGGTCACATGACCGGCTTTTCTTCATAACGTTTCTGAGGAAAAAGTTAGTTAGGAACTTGTAAAGAGGTACTTACTGCGTTTTCCTAACAATTGCTGTCCTAGTTTAGAAAGCCAGAATTGGCTACTCTGTTCTCTCTTTTTCAAAGGTCTCTGTGAAGAACTGTGCCTTCTCATACCTTGTAACTGTCTACATGCTGGACAGCAGAGCAGGTAAGTGCTTTTTCTTCCAGTTGGGAAGACCATGCACTTAACAAATTAAAAGACACTGCTTTTTTATTGGGGCATAGATAATCCTGTTGTATGGGTTACACTGGGGCATGAAGCAGGCACTGTAGCATGTGTGAGACTAACATTTAAACTCTTTTAAAAAGAAAGGGTAAAATGTTTTTATTAGGCTTTATTTTCTGACACATATTTACTTGATAAAACAATTCAAGTTTTAACTGAAAGTAAGGCCACATTTTCTTTTTCAGCAGCTTATTCATTTCCCCTTTGCTTACATTTTAAACTGTCTGGTTTGAAAAACTGGTTATTTCTGGTACTCAGTGTACCAGGAATCTATTTTTATTACCTCTCTGTGTTGCAGCAGTAATTTGAGCTCGGCAGTTTTGGTCACATGACTGGTTTTTCTTCATAACATTTCTGAGGAAAAAGTTGTTTTTATCCATTTCTGGGTGATCCGGTCTTAATTGGTAGCGTTAGGCACCTCAGTAATTGAGGTGTGGGGTTTCCTGAGTGGTATTTTAGAAGTTTATTTGATGTTTATTAAATATTTTTTCTTAACTTTTCTCACATAATTTTAGCTGGGGATCGATCCTAATTTGGGATACTTAAAGTTTATTTTTTCCTTAGCTTATTTTAATTGAATATTAAAATCTTTGAAACTTATCTGTACACGTTTATTTACTGTTTCACAACATGTCTGATATGGAGCAAGAGCCTGCTCTCATGAATGCATGCTTATTATGTTTAAATGCACAAATTGTAGCTCCTATGCAATTTTGTTCTTCATGTGTCAAGAAAACCTTGCAAAATAAAGGTAACAGTTTTGAGCCTAATGTCTCTCAGGATGATGCTGTTAAAATAATTACTCAGCTTTCTCCTGCTACGTCCCAAGCCTCAATTGTGTCACATGCAGTGTCCTGCGGTTCCTATATAACTCCTAGTGGAGATTATTTAAAAGCAGAAATTGCTGCCCAGGTATCTTCAGCGGTATCTGCAGCATTTGCTGCCCTTCCCAGATTACAGGGAACATACAAGAGGACATCTAGAAATTCAGAAAGTAAGTGCCTGTCCTCAGTTCTGCTTCCTAAGTTGCCCTTTCTCATAAGTCTGATGAGGAAGATACATCAGGACTTTCTGAGGGTGAAATCTCAGATTCAGACAGTATACTTCCTTCTTCTGAAACTGACTTGGTATCTTTCAGATTTAAGCTTGAAAACCTTTGTGTATTGTTAAAGGAGGTTTTAGCTACTTTAGATTACTTCGATACCCATGTCATTGTCACTCCTAAGAAATCTAGTAAACTTAATAGTTTCTTTAATGAACCTTCCACTTCAGATTTTTTTCCTGTGCCGGACCGTGCTAGGGAAATTATCTCACAGGAATGGGAGAAACCTGGGGTGTCAATATCCCCATCTCCCATTTTGAAGAAAACGTTTCCTGTCGAGGACTCCATTAAAGACACTTGATATACTGTACCCAAAGTTGAAGGGGCCTTTTCCACTCTGGCTAAGAGAACCACTATTCCTTTTGAGGATAGCTGCTCTTTTAAGGATCTGATGGACAAAAAGCTGCAGGCTTATTTGAAAAAGATTTATGTTCATCAAGGTCTCTAATGGCAACCTGCGGTGTGTATTGCCACGTGACTAGTGCAACATTTTATTGGTTCAACACCTTGTCTGATAATCTTCAAGTAGAGACTTCCTTGGATGAAATTCAGGATAGGATTAAAACTCCTAAATTGGTCAATTCATTTATTGCAGATGCCATTTTACAGGTTGTTAGACTAGAAGCTAAAACTTCTAGTTTCGCTGTCCTAGCCCGCAGGGCGTTATGGTTTAAATCCTGGTCTGCGGATGTTTCCTCTAAAGTAAAGCTTCTGGCGATTCCTTACAAGGACAAACCTTGTTTGGACCCGGTTTGGCAGAAATTATTTCTGATATTACGGGTGGAAAAGTGTCTTTTCTACCTCAAGATAAGAAGAATACGGCTAAAGGATGTCAGAGTAATGGTCGTTCCTTTCGTAACTTTAGAGGAAAGCCTTCCCCTTCTTCCAAGCAGGAAAAATCCAAGTCTTCTTGGAAACCCAATCAGTCTTGAAACAAGGGGAAACAATCATAGAAACCCGCAGCTTATTCCAAATCAGCATGAAGGGATTGCCCCCGATCCAGGATCAGATCTGCTGGGGGGGCCAACTTTCTCAGTTCTCTCAAGCCTGGATACAAGATGTCCCAGATCCCTGGACTGTGGACATAGTATCCCAGGGTTACAAATTGGAATTCAAGACTTTTCCTCCCAGAGGCAGATTCCTTCTCTTAATATTATCTGCAGACCAGATAAAGAGAGAGGCGTTCTTGAAATGTATACAACATCTTTCCTACCTGGGAGTGATAGTCCCAGTTCCAGTGCAGGGACAGGGTTTTGGGTTTTACTCCAACCTATTTGTTGTTCCTAAAAAAGAGGGAACTTTCCGTCCCATTCTAGACTTAAAGTGTCTAAACAAGTTTCTCAAAGTTCTATCCTCCAAGATGGAGACCATATGCTCCATTCTTCCTTTAGTACAAGAGGGTCAGTTCATGACAAACATAGACCTAAAGGATGCATATCTTCATGTTCCTATTCACAGGGAGCATCACAGATTACTAAGATTTGCCTTTCTGGACAAACATTTCCAGTTTGTGGCCCTTCCATTTGGTCTAGCCACGGCTCCCAGAATTTTTTCAAAAGTTCTGGGGGTTCTTTTGGCAGTGATACATTCTGTTGGAATTGCTGTGGCAGTCTACCTGGATGACATATTGGGGGGTAGTTATCAAGCCATCAACCTCAAATACGCTGGAATTCCGCAGCGTATTTGTAGCGAGGCTGATTCGCCTTAGTTATCAAAGGCTAGAGACCGGCAAAAGTAGAATTTTATGACGTAAACTTCGATCCGCTGGACTCAGTCCGACACAGATCGATTCTTACGTCACTCCAGATGTTCCGCACTTGTGTGCACAATCTGACTACTTTTGCTAGTTATAAAAAAACTAGCAGGTACGCTCGGCACTTTTACGGCCCAGCGTCCCTGGTTTTCAAACCGCCACCCTGGAGGCGGCGGATCCCATAGGAATCAATGGAAGTCTGACCATAGCAAAAGTACAACTTCGCTGCTGCCAGATATCCCATTGATTTCTATGGGAGCTGTCTACACCTAACACCCTAACATGTACCCCGAGTCTAAACACCACTAATCTGTCCCCCCTACACCGCCGCAACTAAATAAATTTATTACCCCCTAAACCACCGCTCCCTGACCCCGCCACAAGCTACTCTATACATATTAACCCCTAAACCGCCGCTCCCGGAGCCCACCGCAACTATAATAATTGTATTAACCCCTAAACCGCCGCTCCCGGAGCCCACCGCAAGCTACTCTATACCTATTAACCCCTAAACCGCCGCACCCTGACCCTGCCGCAACCTATATTAAATTTATTAACCCCTATCCTGCCCCCCCTACACCGTCGCCATCTATAATAAATTTATTAACCCCTATCCTGCCCCCCACTACACCGCCGCCACTGTAATAAAATTATTAACCCCTAAACCTAAGTCTAACACTAACCCTAACACCCCCCTAACTTAAATATTAATTAAATAAATCTAAATAATATTTCTATTATTAACTAAGTTAATCCTATTTAAAACTAAATACTTACCTATAAAATAAACCCTAATATAGCTACAATATAAATAATAATTAGATTGTAGCTATCTTAGGATTTATTTTTATTTTACAGGCACCTTTCAATTTATTTTAACTAGGTACAATAGCTATTAAATAGTTATTAACTATTTAATAGCTTACCTAGCTAAAATAAAGAGAAATTTACCTGTAAAATAAAAACTAACCTAAGTTACAATTACACCTAACACTTAAATAAATTATTCCTAATTAAAACTAAATACTTACCTGTAAAATAAACCCTAAGATAGCTACAATGTAATTAATAATTACATTGTAGCTATCTTAGGATTTATATTTATTTTACAGGTAACTTTGTATTTATTTTAGCTAGTTAGAATAGTTATTAAATAGTTATTAACTATTTAATAACTACCTAGCTAAAAGAAATACAAAATTACCTGTAAAATAAATCCTAACTTAAGTTACAATTAAACCTAACACTACACTATCATTAAATAAATTAAATAAACTACCTACAAATAACTACAATTAAATACAATTACATAAACTAACTAAAGAACAAAAAATAAAAAAAGCTGTTACAAAAAATGAAAAAAAATAAGTTACAAACATTTAAAAAAATAGAATGCCAATAGAATGCGAACTCAATCTGATTGGCTGATTGGATCAGCCAATCGGATTGAACTTGAATCTGATTGGCTGATTCCATCAGCCAATCAGAATTTTCCTACCTTAATTCCGATTGGCTGATAGAATCCTATCAGCCAATAGGAATTGAAGGGACGCCATCTTGGATGACGTCCCTTAAAGGAGCCTTCATTCGTCGGTAGTCCGTCGGGAAAGAAGGATGTTCCGCGTCGGCGGGATGAAGATTCAAGACCCGGCTTCGAAGATGACCTCGCCCGGATAGAAGACTTCTTCAGCGCCTCTTGGAAGATGACCTCGCCTGGATGAAAGATTTCTTCAGCGCCGCTTGGAGGATCACTTCATCGGATGGAAGATTTCTTCAGTGCCCCTTGGATGATCACTTCTGCCAGTCCGGATGTCCTCTTCAGTTCCATCGGTGGCTCGGCTGAGTGAAGACGACTAAAGGTAGGATGATCTTCAGGGGATTAGTGTTAGGTTATTTTAAGGGGGTTTGGGTTAGATTAGGGGTATGTGGGTGGTGGGTTTTAATGTTGGGGGGTTGTATTTTTCTTTTACAGGCAAAAGAGCTGAACTCTTTGGGGCATGCCCCCACAAAAGGCCCTTTTAAGGGCTGGTAAGGTAAAAGAGCTTTGAACTTTTTAAATGTAGAATAGGGTAGGGCATTTTTTTTATTTTGGGGGGGTTTGTTATTTTATTAGGGGGCTTAGATTAGGTGTAAGTAGCTTAAAATTGTTGTAATATTTTTTTAAATGTTTGTAACTTATTTTTTTTATTTTTTGTAACTTAGCTTTTTTTATTTTTTGTACTTTAGTTAGTTTATGTAATTGTATTTAATTGTAGTTATTTTTAGGTAGTTTATTTAATTTATTTAATGATAGTGTAGTGTTAGGTTTAATTGTAACTTAGGTTAGGATTTATTTTACAGGTAATTTTGTATTTCTTTTAGCTAGGTAGTTATTAAATAGTTAATAACTATTTAATAACTATTCTAACTAGCTAAAATAAATACAAAGTTACCTGTAAAATAAATATAAATCCTAAGATAGCTACAATGTAATTATTAATTATATTGTAGCTATCTTAGGGTTTATTTTACAGGTAAGTATTTAGTTTTAAATAGGAATAATTTATTAAAGTATAGTGTAGTGTTAGGTGTAATTGTAACTTAGGTTAGTTTTTATTTTACAGGTAAATTTCTCTTTATTTTAGCTAGGTAAGCTATTAAATAGTTAATAAATATGTAATAGCTATTGTACCTAGTTAAAATAAATTGAAAGGTGCCTGTAAAATAAAAATAAATCCTAAGATAGCTACAATATAATTATTATTTATATTGTAGCTATATTAGGGTTTATTTTATAGGTAAGTATTTAGTTTTAAATAGGATTAACTTAGTTAATAATAGAAATATTATTTAGATTTATTTAATTAATATTTAAGTTAGGGGGGTGTTAGGGTTAGTGTTAGACTTAGGTTTAGGGGTTAATAATTTTATTACAGTGGCGGCGGTGTAGTGGGGGGCAGGATAGGGGTTAATAAATTTATTATAGGTGGCGACGGTGTAGGGGGGGCAGGATAGGGGTTAATAAATTTAATATAGGTTGCGGTGGGTTCAGGGAGCGGCAGTTTAGGGGTTAAACTATTTATTTGCGGCGAGGTGCGGGATCAGCAGGATAGGGGTTAATAACTTTATTATAGAGGGCGACGGTATAGGGTGGCAGGATAGGGGTTACTAGGTATAATGTAGGTGGCAGCGGTGTCCGGGAGCGGTGGTTTAGGGGTTAATACATTTATAAGACTTGCGGCGGGGTCTAGGAGCGGCGGTTTAGGGGTTAATACATTTATAAGACTTGCGGCGGGGTCTAGGAGCGGCGGTTTAGGGGTTAGTAACTTTATTTAGCTGCGGGGGGCTCCGGGGGCGCCGGTATAGGGGGTAGAACAGTGTAGTTTAGTGTGAGTGCTTAGTGACAGGCTAGCAAGAAAGCTGTCAAACAGCCGAAGAGCAGCGAGATCGGATGAGTGATAACTCTCACAGTCCGCTGCTCATCGCCCTGCGGCTTTTTGACAGCTTTATTTGATAACTTAGGCGTATTTTTTCAGGTCTGCGGCAGCGAAGGAAGGCAAGCTTAGGCGGGCGTATTGGGCCGGCGAAGGCAGGAAAGTTGACACGTTGATAACTACTCCCCATAGGTTCAGTTGCCATCTTTTCAACAAGCAAAATCTCACACAGAGATATTGTTGTCTTTTCTTCGTTCCCACGGATGAAATGTGAATCTGGAAAGAAGATTCCTTTCCCCTGCTAGAAGAAAAGTGTTCTTAGGGACCATAATATATTCTCTATTGATGAAGATTTTTCTTACAGAGGTCAGGAAAACAAAATAATTTCCTCTTGCCTCTCTCTTCAGACTACTGCTCATCCTTCAGTGGCTCAATGTATGGAGGTAATCGGTCTAATGGTGGCTTCCATAGACTTTATTCCTTTTGCTCAATTCCATTTGAGAGCTCTCCAGTTGTGCATGCTCAGACAATGGAATGGCGACCATGCAGATCTATGTAAGAAATTAGATTTAAATCAGCCGTTAAGGGATACTCTCCCATGGCTGATTTCTCAGGAACATCTGTCTCAGGGCACATGCTTTCGGAGACCTTTCTGGGTAATCGTGACCATGGACGCCAGCCTGCTGGGCTGGGGAGCAGTCTGGATCTCGATAAAAAATCAGGGCCTTTGGACTCGGGAGGAGTCTGCTCTTCCCATCAACATCTTGGATTTGAGGGCAATTTACAATGCTCTATTGGCTTGGCCTCAGTTTTCCTCAGCCCATTTTATCAGGTTCCAGTCAGACAACATAACCTCTGTGACTTACATCAATCACCAGGGAGGAACACAGAGTTCCTTAGCCATGAAGGAGGTTACTCGGATTCTTCAGTGGGCAGAGACCCACAATTGCTGTCTATCTGCCATCCACATTCCAGGAGTAGATAACTGGGAAGTGGATTTTATGAGCAGACAGACTTTTCATCCCGAGGAGAGGGAACTCCATCTGGAGGTGTTTTCCAGCTTAGTCCTCAAATGGAGGGTGCCAGAGTTAGATCTGATGGCGTCCTGTGAGAGACCCAAGATTCCATGGTACAGTTCAAGATCAAGAGATCCGCAGTCCGTTCTGATAGATGCTCTGGTGGTTCCTTGGGTTTTCAGGTAAGCATACCTGTTTCCTCCATTTGCTCTCCTTCCATGAGTCATTGCTTGTATCAAACAGGAGAGGGCGTTGGTGATTCTAATAGCCCCTGCGTGGCCTTGCAGGATCTGGTTTGCAGACCTATTCGAGATGTCATCTCTCCCACCTTGGAGACTACCTCTCAGGAAGGATCTCCTGATATAGGTTCCCTTCCTTCATCCAAATCTCTTTTCTCTGAAGCTGACTGCTTGGAGGTTGAAGGCTTAATTCTGTCTGTCTGTGGTTTATCTGAGTCGGTCATTGAGACCATGATTCAGGCTTGCAAGCCTGTTACTAGAAAGATTTACCATAAGATATGGCATAAATATCTTTCGGCTAGATTTAGAGTTGGGCGGTAGCCGTCAAAACCAGCATTAGAGGCTCCTAACGCTGGTTTTTACCGCCCGCTGGTATTTGGAGTCAGTCAGGAAAGGGTCTAACGCTCACTTTGCAGCCGCGACTTTTCCATACCGCAGATCCCCATACGCCATTTGCGTATCCTATCTTTTCAATGGGATCTTTCTAACGCCGGTATTTAGAGTCGTGGCTGAAGTGAGCGTTAGAAATCTAATGACAAAATTCCAGCCGCATAAAAAAAACAGTAGTTAAGAGCTTTCTGGGCTAACGCCGGTTCATAAAGCTCTTAACTACTGTGCTCTAAAGTACACTAACACCCATAAACTACCTATGTACCCCTAAACCGAGGCCCCCCACACCGCCGCCACTCTATTAAATTTTTTTAACCCCTAATCTGCCGCTAATACACCGCCGCCAGCTACATTATCCCTATGTACCCCTAATCTGCTGCCCCTAACATTGCCGACACCTACATAATATTTATTAACCCATAATCTGCCCCCCCCAACTTCGCCACTACCTTACCTACACTTATTAACCCCTAATTATAATAAATGTATTAACCCCTAATCCGCCTCACTCCCGCCTCAATAACCCTATAATAAATAGTATTAACCCCTAATCTGCCCACCCTAACATCGCAGACACCTAACTTCAAACATTAACCCCTAATCTGCCGACCGGAGCTCACCGCTATTCTAATATATTTTTTAACCCCTAAAGCTGTCTAACCCTAACACTAACACCCCCCTAAGTTAAATATAATTTTTATCTAACGAAATACATTAACTATTATTAAATAAATTAATCCTATTTAAAACTAAATACTTACCTGTAAAATAAACCCTAATATAGCTACAATATAAATTATAATTATATTGTAGCTATTTTAGGATTAATATTTATTTTACAGGCAACTTTGTAATTATTTTAACCAGGTACAATAGCTATTAAATAGTTCATAACTATTTAATAGTTACCTAGTAAAAATAATTACAAAATTACCTGTAAAATAAATCCTAACCTAAGTTACAATTAAACCTAACACTACACTAGCAATAAATAAATAAAATAAAATACCTACAATTATCTACAATTAAACCTAACACTACACTATCAATAAATTAATTAAATTAAATAGCTACAATTATCTACAATTAAACCTAACACTACACTATACAATACCTACAAATAAATACAATTAAATAAACTAACTAAAGTACAAAAAATAAAAAAGAACTAAGTTACAAAAAATAAAAAAATATTTACAAACATTAGAAAAATATTACAACAATTTTAAACTAATTACACCTACTCTAAGCCCCCTAATAAAATAATAAAGCCCCCCAAAATAAAAAAATGCCCTACCCTATTCTAAATTAAAAAGTTCAAAGCTCTTTTACCTTACCAGCCCTGAAAAGGGCCCTTTGCGGGGCATGCCCCAAAGAATTCAGCTCTTTTGCCTGTAAAAAAAAACATACAATACCCCCCAACATTACAACCCACCACCCACATACCCCTAATCTAACCCAAACCCCCCTTAAATAAACCTAACACTAAGCCCCTGAAGATCTCCCTACCTTGTCTTCACCTCACCGGGTTCAGCGATCGGTCCAGAAGAGGGTCCGAAGTCTTGATCCAAGCGGCGGCTGAAGAACTCCATCATTGGGCTGAAGTCGGAAGTCCATCATCGGGATGAAGTCTTCTATCAAGCCGCATCTTCAATCTTCTTTCTTCCGGAGCGGAGCCATCTTCTTCCCAGCCGACGCGGATCCAACCTCTTCAAGCGACGCCTACTCGCCGAATGATGGTTCCTTTAAATGACGTCATCCAAGATGGCGTCCCTCGAATTCCGATTGGCTGATAGGATTCTATCAGCCAATCGGAATTAAGGTAGGAATATTCTGATTGGCTGATGGAATCAGCCAATCAGATTCAAGTTCAATCCGATTGGCTGATCCGATCAGCCAATCAGATTGAGCTCGCATTCTATTGGCTGTTCCGATCAGCCAATAGAATGCGAGCTCAATCTGATTGGCTGATTCCATCAGCCAATCAGAATTTTCCTACCTTAATTCCGATTGGCTGATAGAATCCTATCAGCCAATCGGAATTCGATGGACGCCATCTTGGATGACGTCATTTAAAGGAACCGTCATTCGGCGAGTAGGCGTCGGTAGAAGAGGATGTTCCGCCTCGGCTGGAAGATGATGGCTCCGGAAGAAAGAAGATTGAAGATGCTGCTTCATAGAAGACTTCATCCCGATTATGGACTTCTTCAGCGCCCGCTTGGATCAAGACTTCAGCCCGATGATGGATTTCTTCATCCGCCGCTTGGATCCAGACTTCAGCCCGAGGATGGACGTCACTCTTCAGCCCCCCGCTTGGGCTTGGATCAAGACATCGGAGGCTCTTCTGGACAGATCGGGACCGGGTGTGGTGAAGACAAGGTAGGGAGATCTTCAGGGGCTTAGTGTTATATTTATTTAAGGGGGGTTTGGGTTAGATTAGGGGTATGTGGGTGGTGGGTTGTAATGTTGGGGGGGGGATATTGTATGTTTTTTTTTTACAGGCAAAAGAGCTGAATTCTTTGGGGCATGCCCCGCAAAGGGCCCTTTTCAGGGCTGGTAAGGTAAAAGAGCTTTTCTATTTTAATCTTAGAATAGGGTAGGGCATTTTTTTATTTTGGGGGGCTTTGTTATTTTATTAGGGGGCTTAGAGTAGGTGTAATTAGTTTAACATTGTTGTAATATTTTTCTAATGTTTGTAAATATTTTTTTATTTTTTGTAACTTAGTTCTTTTTTATTTTTTGTACTTTAGTTAGTTTATTTCATTGTATTTATTTGTAGGTATTGTATTTAATTAATTTATTGATAGTGTAGTGTTAGGTTTAATTGTAGATAATTGTAGGTAGTTTATTTAATTTATTTATTGATAGTGTAGTGTTAGGTTTAATTGTAATTTAGGTTAGGATTTATTTTACAGGTAATTTTGTAATTATTTTAACTAGGTAACTATTAAATAGTTCTTAACTATTTAATAGCTATTGTACCTGGTTAAAATAAATACAAAGTTGCCTGTAAAATAAATATTAATCCTAAAATAGCTACAATATAATTATAATTTATATTGTAGCTATATTAGGGTTTATTTTACAGGTAAGTATTTAGATTTAAATAGGAATAATTTATTTAATAAGAGTTAATTTATTTCGTTAGAATAAAATAATATTTAACTTAGGGGGGTGTTAGGGTTAGGGTTAGAATTAGCTTTAGGGGTTAAAAAATTTATTAGAGTAGCGGTGAGCTCCGATCGGCAGATTAGGGGTTAATACTTGAAGTTAGGTGTCGGCGATGTTAGGGAGGGTAGATTAGGGGTTAATACTATTTATTATAGGGTTATTGAGGTGGGAGTGAGGCGGATTAGGGGTTAATAACTTTATTATAGTAGCGGTGTGGTCCGCTCGGCAGATTAGGGGTTAATAAGTGTAGGCAGGTGGAGGCGACGTTGAGGGGGGCAGATTAGGGGTTAATAAATATAATATAGGGGTTGGCGGTATTAGGGGCAGCAGATTAGGGGTACATAGCTATAATGTAGCTTGCCGTGGTATACGGAGCGGCAGATTAGGGGTTAATAATAATATGCAGGGGTCAGCGATAGCGGGGGCGGCAGATTAGGGGTTAATAAGTGTAAGGTTAGGGGTGTTTAGACTCAGGATTCACGTTAGGGTGTTAGGTGCAGATTTAGGAAGTGTTTCCGCATAGCAAACAATGGGGCTGCGTTAGGAGCTGAACGCTGCTTTTTTGCAGGTGTTAGGTTTTTTTTCAGCTCAAACAGCCCCATTGTTTTCTATGGGGAAACCGTGCACAAGCACGTTTTTGAAGCTGGCCGTGTCCGTAAGCACCGCTGGTATCGAGAGTTGCAGTGGCGTTAAATTATGCTCTATGCTCCTTTTTTGGAGCCTAACGCAGCCATTCTGTGAACTCTAAATACCAACGGTATTTAAAAGGTGCGGGGGAAAAAAAGCATGCGTAGCTAACGCACCCCTTTGGCCGTAGAACTCTAAATCTAGCCGTTTATTTGTGTGAATCCAAGTGCTACTCTTGGAGTAGAATTATAATTCCTAGAATTTTATCTTTTCTTAAGGAATGCATGGAGAAGGGATTGTCAGTCAGTACCCTGAAGGGTCAGATTTCTGCTTTATCAGTTTTACTACATAAACGTTTGGCGGATGTGCCAGATATGCAATCTTTTTGTCAGGCCTTGGTCCAAATCAGGCCTGTCTTTAAGTCTGTTGCTCCTCCTTGGAGCCTTAACCTTGTTTTTAAAGTTTTACAGCTGGCTCCGTTTGAGCCATTGCATTCCATAGACATTAAGTTGTTATCTTGGAAGTTTTTGTTTCTTATTTCTATCTCTTCTGCTCGAAGAGTCTCTGAACTCTTAGCTCTGCAGTGTGATTCCCCTTATCTTATTTTTCATGCCGATAAGGCGGTTCTTCATACTAAGTTAGGTTTCCTTCCTAAGGTTGTTTCTAATAGAAATATCAATCAGGAAATTATTATTCCCTCTCTGTGTTCTAATCCTTCTTCTTCCAAAGAACGTTTGTTACACAATTTGGATGTTGTAAGTGCTCTTAAATTCTACTTACAGACGACTAAGGATTTTCACCAGTCCTCTGCCTGTCTGTTTCTCTGGGAAACGTAAAGATTAGAAAGCTAATGCTACTACTCTTTCTTTTTGGTTACAAAGTATAATTTGTTCGGCTTATGAGACTGCTTGACAGCAGCCTCCTGAGAGAATTACGGCTCATTCCACAAAAACTGTTTCCTCTTCAAAAATGAAGCTGTCACAGGAGCGAGCTGCACTTAGTCTTATGGCGCGGTCGGGCCGGGCTGTGACTATACAGCTGGCCCGATGCGCTGACTAAAAATAACAGACCCGCTCAGCAGAGAGCAGAGAGCGGGTCTGTAAAAGCGCTGTATTTTAGCAAATTAAACGGTAAAAAATGCTTTTATGGCTATAGCACCTAAATAATGTTATATCATTCTGCACTATGTGCAGAATTATATAACATTATTTTTAAGGTTTACTGTCCCTTTAAACAATTTTAATTCTTAATTTGTTGTGCATTCTATATGTACAATCCAAATTAAAATGATATTTGCAGGCTTCTAATGATTTTAACTAATCCTCTAGTTTGTTTATTATTTCCTGGTTCTAGAATGGGTCAACTGTTTTGTTGTCTTCTTGACTGAATCTTTTTTTTTTTTTTTTTTTTTTTAATATTTATTTTTTTATTGAGGTTTTGTGCAATAAACATAAAACATAAGACATGAATTGCCTTTTGATAACATAAAAGAATATAAATACAATTGAACAACATATTTCAATGTTTGTAGTATTCAACATAGATAGGCAGATAGAACCTCGTTTAATAATATAGTAGCATGAGCGACTGACCTATTAAATACTAATTTTTGGGCCTTATGGCCAATTTATATATCAGATTACTGGTGGTCAGATGGATAGCTCTTCAGGAGCTGCAAAAAGAAAAAAGATTGAGTATGCATTATGGGGGGTTGGGGATTTTCAGCGGATAAGCACCGCTCTTAGTATAGGGGGGGGTTGGAGGAGCGGAGCCATATGTGTAAACACCTTTATATATCTTTGTATGCTGACATCTTAAATGGGCATAGTAGGGCCTCTTAACAAAGTCAGCAAGGATCATATGCCAGGTGGCAAATACAAAGGGCTTCAAACACGCCAATATAATCTGGTCCTATATAGTAAACTCCTGGTGGGTCTAATGCTGGATATTGTGGTGAGGTGAGAAATTCTCATGTATCTAGGTTAGTGTCAACGTCTATTTGGGAGTCCCACATGCCTGGTATATAAATATAACATCACTATATGTAAACTCTTTAAAACGTACAAGGGAGAATAGTACGATCACATCTCAGCATGGCAGCCCAGGGGGCGAGTGAGTAGCAGGTTATAAGTTCCTCTTATATTTACATTTATCAAGATAAAGTAACATCATATCAGTGATCGGTATAATTAAAAGAAAAATAAGGTTAGGTGGCATTAATTATCTGCATGACAGATAGCTCGTGCTCATTCGGGGTTAGCATCAGACATTATCTACTTACATTTACTGGTAATATAATAGCACAGACAAATTGGAGGGCAAGTAACCCAAGGTTGTAAAAATATCTACAATCAAAATAGTTATAGCTCTTAACCTGTCATGAGTTGAGAGTTCAGCATTACATTTTGGCTTGTACAGTAAAGGGTCTAAAACACATATTCAAGATTGTACCACAACCATAAAGACAACATAATAAGTAAAACATAGAATGTATGTAAATTACCAATAATAGCTAGATGTTTTGTACTGTCACTGACTCTAGGTTATAGTTATAATATTACCTTATACACTAACCAGTTATTTAAGGCAAACCCGAAGACAAATGTGATTAGCACGATGGTACCAAAAATAAATACCCAGATGTCGCATATCATATAAGTGAGTAACAAAAGCCGGAGTGCTCCCCTAGCAGGGCAGATTTGTGTAAAACCCTTGTGAAGTCAGGGTACATGAAAGGTTACATGTAGTGCCCATAATTTGAATATAGGTAGATCTATAGGTAATGGGCAATATCTATATATGTTATGTGCTATATACATTATAGAAAGTATGCGAGGGTAAAACAACATGCCCCTATACTTAAATCAACAGTAGCAATAAAACACTTGCAATAGGTAAAGTTTACCAGGATGTATATAAATCGGTAAACGGTAGAGCAAATTCTAACCCTGTCTAGAAATAGGATTATGTGGGGTAATCCTAAAAATCAAATGTAGAAATTCAGGGTATGCGGTGTATGTAACATCTTAACCCTTTAACATGCACAATTATGTCCTGAGGATAAAAATAGGTTTGCTATTCTCCAAAATACAATTTTCTAAAAAGTAAGGGAGCATCATAGTAAACATTTCCAAGGGTTAACTTACATTGAGAATGTAAAACACTGAGGGTAATAAAGTACATGGAGGGTAGTAACAGTAAATCCAGAGGTAGCGAACAGCAACATTAATACCAATGTAGGCATATAACTAAAGAAATGCAGTGGCAGTCAGTCTGTAAAGAACAAATGCGACAGATAAGAGGGAACTCCGCAAAGGATTTCAGTGCCAGTTTTGTCGAAATCTGCTACAGTTAAGAGAAAGTCATCCTATGCCCCCTTTCTCCAAATAGCTGCCATGATGCTTATGAAGGTGCTTTCTTAGTGACTTAATGTCGTCACGGATATGTCTCCAGCATCGGAGGGTGTCAGACAAACTTAATTCCTGTAGCAGGGCCTCCCTGTGTAAGGTTAACAAAAACTCTGGTCCCACAAAAACCTTAGGTGAAAGGAGCTTTACAAGTTCTGATGTACTGAGGTCAGGGGCTTCCCCACTAAACAGCGGTATTGTGTCTCTTAAGTCTGGGAACTCACCGAGGCCCAAGTTTTCCTGGATGGAGAGCTGAAGGTCCGCACAAGATGCGTGTGGAGCGGGACCTGTAAATGGTGATGTGACAGTGAAAGGCTGTAACTCAGAGCCAGCTTGTGCCCGATTTCCTCCAGAGACCGTTCTTGACTGAATCTTTTGATTAATATGCTTTCTTTGGAGGTGGGTTACCACCTTCTAAACATTTTTACAGCCCATTCTACTAGATCATTTGTTTTACTGGGTTTTCTAGAATGAGGTTTCTGTTGATCAATGTTGCAAGGCAGCTACTTGGGGCCCATACCAATGTCACCTAGCAGGTAGCTTATCTGCTTTACAACCTGAAGGCTGCCTGTTTGAGCAGAGTTATGGGTTCTTGTTCATCTTTGCATATCTTTTCCAAATTATTTTTTTATATATTTTTGTTTTATAAGAAGTGTCTTTTGGAAGGAAATTCCTTCAAGCAGTAGTTTCTGGACATTAGATATTAAGATATTAGATATTAACAATATATAAAATGTAAAATTATTTTGTCCTACCCTTAATGATTTTGGACTTCACAGCTTTAGTATTCGTTTTCCAGGAGTAATGACTTATGGACTTTCACTACCTTTATGAAAGAAGCTATAATTTATGCGTACCTGATAATTTAATTTCTTTCATGAGTCCATGATAACCACCCATATTTTAGCTAGATTTTAATTATATATTATTCTGGTTTGCACCTCTTTTTCCCCTGCTATTTTATTTTTGCTATTCCTACTTTTGTTCTTCCCCTTGCTTGGCTATACATCACACTAGTTTACCAGTGAGGTGGGAAGTTTGTTAAGGGAACTTGAAGTTTTGGGAATCTTTGCCTCCTCCTAGTGGCCAGGAGAGGAATTCCCAAGAGTAATGGCTGGACTCTCACCACCATGAATGAAATTAATTTATTAGGCAAGCATATATTGTATTTGTTATGCTGGTAGAGAAATAAATAACTATAATGTTGGGCAAGCAGGGAAAGAACAGGCCACTGAACATGGACTATCTGGCCAAAGCTGGCAATGGCTTGGCTCAGATTCTCTGTAACATTTCTGAACTACCACTACTTGCCTATCATTGCCCACTCATCTCTATCCAGTGGACATGTCATTCTAATGTTATAGTTCTGGGCCACTGAGTAAATGTCCCTAGCTCTAGCAACTGTCCAACATTTCCAATGTGTAGTTCCAACTTGTCACCATATCTTGCCATAAATGCTGCAGAGGGAATCCTTCCCTTTCTTGCTCCTTCCTGGGTTGGTGCATTACCTTGCCTGTGGTAAAAGTGCCTTACAATCTCTCTACATGACTTGGTAATGCTACCCAGACTTCTCTATCAGCAAAGCACTATTTCAAACAAGGTGAATAATGAGAACTGCACAATGAATAGCAACATGCATGCCCTTTTTTTTAAAGCCTTCACCATGCAGGTTCCCTGTCAATAATCTGTTTTAATCCAAAATGATAAACAGCACTCACAAAAGTATCCTTCGGGGCATGGAGCTTTGGACTTGCCACATCCAACAGCAAACTGCATCAAAAAAATAAAGCTCCAGTCTTCTTTATTATTACATCAGGGTCCTCAGGCTTCTAAACAACAATGGTTTGGAGCTACACTTGGTCCTTAGTCATGTCTAAGGATCAAGTGTAGGTCTGAAGCATTATTGTTTACAAGCCTGAGGACATTGATATAATGATAAAGGTATTTTTTTTTGAGAAAAAGGAGGCTGGATCTGTATCGCCATTTCCAGCTTAATCCCTGCCTGCTCTAACACCAACTGTGCCTTCCTTCTACAGAGAGCTGCATGAATATTTTCAGCAGTGTGACTCTCTCTCAGTTGATGTTGGAATGCCACCAGTGTTATGTCAGAGACAGAAATGCATGCTGCATGCTAAGGAACTTAAGATATTGGAAGTGAAGCAGACCCTTAGTACTGCAGCTTTCACCAGGATTTCTATCACCACCTTCACACAGGAGAGGTAGATGTATGGTACTATGTTCCTGCTGAAGATTGTGTGAGAGGACAAGGAGTAGATGTAGGGGGACAGAATATGTATATGTTTTCTGAAGAGCTCACCTTCTACAACAAGAATTACCTCCAATAGCAATCAGCTGTAGCCCATTCCTTCACAAAAGCCGCATTTTTCAGGACATTAGTCTAGCCGCCAGGATATATTTTATTGTACCCGTAATACCCCTACCAATCCTGGCTACGCTACCTTGTGGGCACACAATAAAAACAAAAGGGCTTGTCGCTCCTGCACCATGTCACCAGAATGCACCAACATTTCCCAGAATGTGCTCTTGAACAAGAGCTTCTAGAGCCCTCATGTAAAAAATATTTTATCAAGATTAACTTTTATTTTTTATATGTGTAATACATTTTTTTCTACAATATCTCTTTAAAGAATTAAATAGAGACCAAAAAGGTATTTAATAAAATAATATATTTATTTGTTGCTGTTAATATTTTATTATTATTTTACAGCCTGGAGAATCCTGGTACCCACCGGGTGATAAATGCACATATTACAAGTGTGACGAAAACAATTTTACTTTAATCAAAAAGATCATCTCATGTCCAAAACAAAAGATCAGAAAATGTAAAAAGGTAAAATAAGTTGTGATTAATCACAATGATTTAAAGAAATTAGATGTAAAATGTGTGTACTGAGAAGCCATTTTAGTTTAAAACTGGAAGAATCCTAAAAAAAGATTTGTGGAAAAAATCCAGGAAGATAAATAACGCCATTGGTAATTATTATGTCTTTCTATTCTGTAAAACTTTATAGAAGGTCCAAAAAGAAAACAATTTTAACCAGATAAGATCAGCATTAAAATAGCTATAAAGCTAAAAAAAATCCACACACATAGAGGTGGTAGGATTAGTTTAAACAGTTTGCACAGTTAGAATGATGCAACAATGTAAAATAATACAATAGAAATAGTGAAAATCAAATGTCAGATGATTCCTGGCCAGGTCCGCAGTTTATAAAAAAACAAGGCTCTATTTCTGTTTAAATGGAGTAATAGCAAAAATATTCATTTTTTTTCCGGAAAGTTCTTCTCTGAAAGTTCCAGTATTGAAGTGGTTAAGAGAAGAATGTATTTGAGGATTTTCAAATAATCCAAGATGGCTGCCACAATAATGCACTTCGAATGAAAAACTGTAATGCTTTTAAATAACAAGACTCAACTATGAGATACAATATTTCACAAGGGACATAAGGTCTTTATAAATTCCTGTTAAAAATTGCTTTGGATGAAAAACCCAACCACACATCTAAAATTCTCCAGATTGCCGATGAAATTCACATAGTTTGACGCTTCGTCTAACATACCTCTCTTTTTACACAGCCAGGTAGTACAGACTTCACATGGGCTTAACTCACTGAATGCTCAAAGAAAAAGGGTAGCACTCTCCAGCTCTGCAAGATCGATCTTTTTTTTTCTGTATTTGAAGGCGAGCCAATCCATTGCAATTTAGCTCTGCATAATATGATAATTTTTTACGCTTACACTTTGTGCATTGTGTTTTATATAACTTTACACTTTACAAATTGAGTCCTTTCAGTGTAATTATATTTAAGCTTTGCATTTTCTATTTTCTATTTTAATACATTTAGATTTAGATCCAGAAGTGATTTTACAAATTTGGATTATGTTTCGAAAGTTTCAATGTCACTTTAACAAATTAGGATCATACTTTTTCTGTGTATTTTTTTCAAGTTACATTGAACTTTCTATTTTCTCTATTGTAAAATAAAACACAACTTCTTCTGAAATGCTGTAAGCATTTTAAACAAGCTGCTTTCACTGAAATATCTCGTCAGCTGTATGCAAGTGAAGTTTGCTCAAAATTCACAATAAATTTATTTTAACTGACAAAACATTTATACAGTATATACTAAACAACTGGCAAAACAAGTAACATTGTAGTGAAACCATTTCAGTTTAATTTGTAATTGCTGCAAACAGAGACGTTATATCAGCCCTAGGGGTTCTCCTGTTAACTTCTCTCTCCACTGTGAAATTCTGTATCCCAGAGAGCCTCATTACTTTATATGGATGACATCTCTCATTTCTCTGGGACTTCCAGGTTCTGCCATTTTTCTTATGCAATTCAAGGAGTTCAGCTCATGTGAAGTCTGCACTATAATGTATTTCCAAACTAGAGAACCTTTGCTTTATGGGACCATAGAAAGTAATAAAGCTCTCTGGAAAACTGAAGCTGTCAGTTTTTTAGTTTATTTTAAATAGAAGAAATACAAAGTGCAATTTAATTAGCAAAATTAAGGATACATTTATCTTCTTCTAGCGCAAAATTAAGGATACCTATAGCTTCTTCTAGCGCACTTACTATCACCTCCTAACTTAATTTGCAAAAAGACACATAAATAACAAAAATATGAGTTTTATTTGTTAAAGTTTCATAGAAACTGTAAAAGCATAATCGGAATTGTAAAATTGCAATCCTAAATACACAGACTTCTGTATACAAAATAATATACAAAATTGAAAGTACAGAGTTTAAATGTAATGAATCTTAATCTGAAATGTGAAGTGATATAAAATACATAGCACAAAGTGTAAATGTAGCAGATTTCTCATGTCATGCACTGCTATATTGCACTCGGCTTATCTCTCTTTCACATACAGAGATATAAAGCAAAATCTGCTTTTTGAGAATTTCACTAGGGGTCTTGCAGTGCTGTAGAGTAATTTTATATCATCTCGTCTGAGTGTAGAGGTTTTGATCATAAGGCCCTTAGAAAAAACTATTAAAAATTAACATTGTATCTCTCCTAACCCCCACTGGAAGTGTAATTTCTTCTGCTGGCTATCTTTACCCAGCTTCTCTATGGCCAATACTTAAGTATAGAACTTTCAGTGTAGGTAGGGATGCCAAAGGCAAAATAAGCTATTTCAAATGCTGAAATAAAGGTAGACAAGCTATTTGTAGATAATGTAATTCACTCCAGCAGGTAAAAAGGATCATTTAGAACAAATTAAAGTAGAGAAAAATAGTGTAAACTGTCCCTTTAACACAAAAATCTAGGAAAGGTTGGTGAAGTGATGCTCAGCAAATTTCAAACATGAGTTTGCCTTAACATTGAGGCCCCTTAGTACGCTCACAGGCATCTGTAAATCTTGACCAGTCTCTAGACTCCATTTTTTAATTATTTGAAATGTTGTGGTAAAAGCAATATACTTGATGTTGTATGAGCAACCTCTGTATATTTTTCCACAGGGTGCATTGATTGAGGTTGAAAGTGCTGACAAATGCTGTAAAAGGAAAGTATGTACCACAGGAACCAGAGGTAAGTCAAAACATTTCTCTAAAGTTGTATACACAGATAAAGAAGCACTTAGCCAAGAATGAAAAATGGCTGTGTTGCTTATTCTTTGGTGAGTCACCACCTGGGAGCAGCCAATTTAGGTCTCTAATATAGCTTGAATATAAAAATTTGTGCTTTCATAAAGGGTACAAAAATAAGACACCATGGCCTAGAAATTATTAAGCAAAGAAATTTATTTAGATAACAAATTTAGACTATTTTCATATATATCCTCTACATGCATCACTGAACTCTTTTTCTAAATATTCAATCAATTTAAATTTAGAGCAATTACAAATATTAGAAAAATAATTAAACTTTATGGAATCCTTTATGATTTACAAGAGTCATAGAATGTATTAGTAAATGTGGTAGCTTTTTAATCAGATGATCTATTCTATAAAAAAAAAAATAATAATAATAAAATAAATATAAATATGGACAATTTCTGTCAAATAGTGATAATAAGATGATCTATACTAGGTAATGAAACAAATAACGTAAAATAAATATCAATACAGATAATTTATGCTAGAAATAAGACAAAAGGGTCATAGAATGTATTTGTAAATTAGTTTTTTAATCAGATGATCAATTCTTTGAAATAAAATAAATAAATATCAATATAATATAAAGTGTATGAGAGAGTAGAAAATGTTGCTTGATAAAATGCACTACACTGGTGCCACCCTTGATAATAAATATTATGGAGAAAAATATTTTGGTAAAAAGCCACTTTTTGAGAGGCCCATCTGACTCAGATTGGCTGAAAAAGGATAAAGGTATTAAAGGTAGCTACCCATGAGGGCACTGTGTTTACTGTGCCCACATGGATAGCACTAAACAATTTT
Organism: Bombina bombina; assembly: GCF_027579735.1. Lineage (NCBI taxonomy): Eukaryota > Metazoa > Chordata > Amphibia > Anura > Bombinatoridae > Bombina > Bombina bombina. The sequence continues at coordinate 84,165,070 of NC_069505.1, read as the reverse complement.
CCACTCAAGATGGTAAAGTGTTTAATATCAAGTTCTTCTTTAATTGCAAATCTGAAGGAGTAATTTACCTCCTTCGATGCTCGTTCCTGGTTTTTTACGTAGGCAAAACGAAAAGGCTAGTTACGGACCGGGTGCAGGAACATCGGGAAGACATGTGGAATCTTTGAAGTTTATCATTATAGATAAGGGCATAACAAATGGTAGAGGTGGCAATAATGAAAAGGTGCTTCTGCAAAAAGAAGCAAAATGGATTTATAGATTGGGTACTAGATACCTAGCAGGTCTAAATGACAAGCTGGAGTATGCTAGTTTCCTATAATTGAAATGATAATTTTCTCTGGCAGAGTATATGCTATGATACAAAGTGCACCTAAGTTAGGATTTGTAAGAATTTTTGGAATGCTGAGGAATTGGGCAAGTCCATTGTAAAATGTTATTATCACATCCTTTTAGTAGCTATACTGTTTAATTAACAAATATGGCAAAACAAGGTGAATATGGCTTTAAGAGATTCACCTGTAACATGTGGGAGGATCACCTGGGGATGCTCAGGTATGCCTTTATAAGAGGAAATCCGGTGAGGATTCAATTATGCCCTGATGAACCCCTGTGACACACACTTGCTGTGGGGGTAAAATGGTCGTTGGCACTGTTGTGTTTAAAGCACCATTGTGTTTATAACTTCAGGAGTATGTCAACTTAACTCCTGATCTTTAAAAGAAATCTATGGTAAAGCAAAAGACTATAGCGTGATTGCAGCCCTACAAATGCTGGATGGAAATTTGCTAACCTTTGTCTTCAAGCTGAGCGCTGATAAGAGAGCACGAGTGTTACCGGTGGAGTCAAAAACCTGATTAAAGAGGGACTGCTCTGTGTAGACTTTTTAACACTTTGCCACAAGAGCGTGAGTTATACTTTATTTGTGGAAATATGCTAGACACACTTATGGGAATCATATGTGACAGCTGTGTTCCCTTACTTCTGTGAAAGAATGTGCACGAATATGTGGAAGGTTTGCTGTGTGGAGAGAGATTTTGGGAGTATAAGATCTGATACATCTTGGTATTAATTTCTACGTTTGCTTGTCAGCTAAGTGAAAGCCTGGTTCTTTCTTACGTGGCTAATTGCCAGAACAGCTGACTCCTTTACTCTCTATTGGAAGCAAACCTTAAATTTAGATCTGCTTGGAGACCGCTGATGGTCATGCCACTCCTCCTCCAGTGACGTCACATGCTTCAATAGCGCCGCACACTTTGAGCAGAGGTACAAGACTCCAAAGTTAAGTGTACTTTTGCTGCATTTCTTCAAGTACTTACATATGACCTATAAATAGCAAGAACTGTTGCGTTCTTCTCACTCTGGTTATTAAAGACTCCCTCTAAATATATATCAGGTTTACACTGGAACATGATAATTATCAGCTCCTGGGTATATATGTAAGGCAATATAGAGTGATAAGCCTATTATGTGGATGTGTACTTATATCTGTCGCTATATGTTCTGTTACAGATATTTAAGGTGTACAATATATACATTATTATTCAGCTTTATTTTGCATATGCTTAGGTAGCCAATTCCTTATTTGTTGCTTTTTACCATAGACATAGTTTTTTATCTCTATATATGGGTGTTCACTTTATATGGTTTGACTAAGCTAAAGCAGTGATCCACATATTTTGATGTGGGATAATAAATTGAGTTTATTTAAAATTCTCTCTGTGTGCCTGTGTCTTTAAATCCCTTGCTTTTTCAGAACACTATTGTATGTTCTGAAATTCATTCTTCCTGTTAAGCTTTTTTCTAAATAAATATCAATATGGACAATTTCTGTCAAATACCTTATTTTTAATAGAAATCACTTTGCTGATATAGGGCTAGATTACAAGTGGAGCGCTAATTTAAAGTGGCAAATTCACTCGTTTACAGGTGCACGTTAAATAACCAGCCATAACAAGTTGCTGGTTCATGCTACCACAAATTAGTGCTCTGTAAATTAATCAGATGTCAGAACTCTGGTTAATTTTAAAAATGTACCCCAATTGCCCCAAGATTAAGTGTAGTGTTGTTTTTTAAAATAAAAAAAGTAGCATTTTTTTTTGAGATAATAATAATGTGGGGTGTGTCTTTACATTGCAGTCTATGGGGACAGTTTTTTCCCTACAAATATACAAATATATTTATGTGTTAATATATGTATATATACACACACACCAATTGTGCAACATTTTGGCATTTACCATAATGGGAACCTTAAGAGTTTTCCTGGTGTGCTATAGAAAAGATCCTTAGACCTAGAAGAGGAAGTGATCTCGATAACATTTTGGCTAGACGTCAGGGAGGCTTATTGGATCTTACACTAAACACCAGATTGCCTCATGGTTTGAATTCAAGATATGACATCATGAATTTATGGCAATAATTAGGTTTCTTCACTGTCAGTTTCATGATATTTGTACATATTTATGTTCTTATGTTTTGAGTGATACATTTTAAAGATATCTCTACCCATGTTGTTTTCACACTAGGATAGTATGGTAATATACATCTTATCCACTATGTATCCCTATCTTTTATTGCATAGTTATCTGCAATTCCCTTTTTCAAATTTCACATTTTTCTGACACAGACAGTATATTTTAGGATATGCTTGTTTATATCAGAGTGTCTACAGTTGGCCATTTGATAGTATGCAGCCATGGAATAACATATTATGCTAAAGCACAGGTATGATTTTTTTGATTCGAGCACTATGATATGACATTGCTCTATATTTGTGCCAGTGCTTTTGTCCATGACCTACTGACTACTATTATATTTTATCTTAGTGGTTTTTGGGTCATGGCATGGATATATTGGCATACATATTAAGAATAGGATACTGTATAACAATGTGACAAACTATGTATTTCTGGTAGTGTGTTTTACATCTGTACATTTATTGCAATCACTTTGAAGCTTTTGGTGCATTTATCTGATTACCATTATTATTATTGTCCATGTGAGATCTTATACTTTTGGCAATGCTAGAACAAGTAGTGCTTATATTATGGTACAGCCAATATTGTCTTCTTAACTTTTGAATTACGTTAGCGTCACTGTTTTTACATTATCAATATGTTTTGTTTATTGTATTTGTCTCTTTTGAATAGTGACCCTGGGGCATATCTATCAAGCTTCGTACGGAGCTTGAGGGCCGGTGTTTCTCGCCAGAAACACCAGTTATGAAGCAGCGGTCTAAAGACCGCTGCTCCATAACCCTGTCCGCTTGCTCTGATGAGGCGGACAGAAATCGCCAGAATACAACCCAATCGAGTACGATCGGGTTGATTGAAAACCCCCTGCTGGCGGCTGAATGGCTGTGAGTCTGCACGGGGCGGCGTTGCACCATTAGCTCTCTGCATTCAGCGATGTCTGCCAGACCTGATCCGCCCTGTCGGATCAGGTCCGACAGACATTTCATAAATAGGCCTCCATGTCTTTTGATTTATTCATACAGCAAGCTATGTTTAGTTTATAATATTATTTTCCTTTTTGCTTAACTTCTTTCATAATTATTCTGTACTATTGTTCACAGTATTTTTGTGATAACATTTATAGACTATGAAAGTATTGTTAACATGCTAAATTGATAAGCAATCATACTGTGGTGCAGCCTGATTTTTTAACCAATTACAGATGGACAAGGGTTTTTTTAAATCAGTAGCAACTAATTCAACTTAGGCTATGATTACGGATGTTATCCGTAACGCGTAAGCCGTTCTAGGACTGCACACCAGTATGTATGATTTGCTTGAAGGTTTTGGATGTACCCCCCATTTTGGTTTTAACCATTAAATACAATAAATATTGAAGATTTTTTCCTACGATTTGAATCATCCATTTTTCATCTTATATCTTTATATACACATATAAACACATAAATATATATGTATATTTTCATATACATATATATATATACATTTTGCTACCCATCGCTGCGCTAGGTTCTGTGCCATGTCTTTTGGCATTAGAAGAAGGCTCCCGTTAGAGCCTATGGAAGTGCTCTCTCGTGAGCGCAAAGTTTCTATGCAATGCGACCGTGAGGTCACGTTCGCATTGCGCTGAACTTATAACACCAGCACATGCAAATGTGGAGTGCAAATATCAAATGGTATCAAATATATTTATATATATATATATATATATATATATATATATATATTTAGTATCAAATATGAACGCGCACTCGATATTCTAACTTCAGATTTTTGCATTTGTCAGGTTAGCGCAAGAACAAAAACAGTTAACTTTCAATACGTAATATGAGCGCAACTCGACCAGCCCAAAAATCTTACTTCTATCGGAATTAACGCACAAGTGGAAGTCAATGGTAGAATTATGTATTCAGAGCAAATATTAGTCTGAGAATTTAGACATGTATTTTTTTTAAATTACATTTGTTTTTTAAATATTAAAAAAATTAGAACTAATGTCCATAATGCCGTGGGCGCTGCCATATTGTAACTTAGGTTTCTTTTTCTGCTAAGGCCAATTAGAGACAGTTATAAATGGCTTACTAGAGTGTGCAACCAATGACTGTGTAGATTAGAGTTGTGTCTGCACTTCTATGTTTAACAGGAATTTGAGAAGCCCACAAAATATATAATTAAATTACAGGAAAAGGGTATAAAATAAATAATGAAAGTATATTGCAGAGATGTTTTACTACATAAACTTAAATATTTTATAGTAATATCTTAAAGTGCTTAATGTCCCTTCAAATAGAGCTTCTGTGAAAATATTTGTGAAACAGTATTTTTTTTTTAATGTGAAAATGTTAGGTATTTAAAGCTGTACAGGAATACAGATTTTTATATGTCTCAGTGATTTCTTTATCACAATGTGTTTATACTTAAAGGGACAGTTTACTTCCTTTATTAATCATTCCCCAGTTTTGCATAACCAACACTGTTATATTTATACACATATTACCTATGTCATTACCTTGTATCTAAGCCTCTGCAGACTGCCCCTTATTTCAATTCTTTTGACAGACTTGCATTTTAACCAAACAGTGCTGACTCATAAATAACTCCATGGGAGTGAGCATAATGTCATCTATAAGGCAATCCTAATCAAATGCTGTTGAGCTGTGAAAAACTGTCAAAATACACTGAGATAAGAGACGGCTTTCAAGGGCTTATACATTAGCATATTAGCCTACCTAGGTTTAGCTTTCAACAATGAATAATAAGAGAATAAAGCACAATTGATGATAAAAGTAAAATTGAAAGATGTTTAAAATTGTACGCCCTATCTGAATCATGAAAATTTAATTTTGACTATATTGTCCCTTTAAAAATGTTGTAATAAAATAAATGTTTCTGCACTATAGTTTTACATAAAATTAAACTAAATTATGCACTATTTTATATAATAAAGATTTTGTGTCACTTTTATGTGAAATAACCTAATTTAAATGTGTAAATTATCATATAATGGTTAACTAACTCAGTATGACATATTTTTTTTTTAATTAACAACAGAATGTAATGTAAAGATACAAAAGAAAATTATACGACTTGGAGATTGTTTTGCAATTGTGCCTGTACCTTATTGCAAAGGTTCTTGTAATAAATCATCCAGGTGAGATTAAAATGTGGCACCCCCATCCCACACATGTAGAAAATTAAGTTTTGCATTATGTGTATATTGTTTTTAGCAGTTTGATCAGTTTTGTTATTTTCTTTAATTTGTTTTTTATATGTGTTTTTATTGTATGTTGGAACAATTTTCAGATAATAGGGTCATTAGGCAGCATCACATAATAACCCTTGTTTATCAATCAAGTTCATCTAGTAGAATTCCTGAAATGGAAAAGACTGGTTGTGATCTGCATTTCTAGAACAGGTCATATGGTTGCATCAAGCTGAAGGCAAAGATTGACAATTGTGTGTTACTTGTGTTGCAATTATAACTGATGACAAATGCAGTGCAGGACAAACTATATAAACAAAAAGGTGCACATTTATATTTTTCCTTTGACTTTGCCATTAAACTTATTTTGCTGCTTCTATTATACAAGCAGTAGAGGCTCCTCTATAGGAGCACTTGTTCACGTGAGCCCCCTGACCCCCTGGAACCCCCTGACCCCTGATGAAAAAAAAAAAAGAGTGAGAAATAAAAATAAATAAATACATTTTTAAAACTTTATTGCTGATAAAATAAAAAAATCTTGCAGGCTCCACTGCAGTTTTGAGTAAAACACATTAAAACTGCAGTTTTTAATTCTTAAGGCTGAAAGTAGAAAGGGCTGTTTTGCCTATACTTCTATCTATCGCACATGCTCTGCAGTGTGATAGATAGAAGTATAGGCAATAGCTCTTTCCACTTTCAGCCTGCATTGACTGCAGCACCACCTACAGGCCAGCCCATAGCCTTCCTAATCGCACAGCTCTTAGTGTGCGAGTGAGAGCCAGCCAGCTGTCACGTGACACTCGCACACTAAGAACTATCTGTGTGGGAGGAGCCGGAGGAGCATCTCAGGCAGCAGCGGCAGCAGGCAGAAGATAGCAGCCAGCGTGTGCAGGAGTGGACTTACTGCCAGTGCAAGGGGGCCTTGCATCAGAGCAGCTAAGTAAGTGAAAACTCAAGCTAGCACAAAATAAAATGAAAAATTGTGCTTTTTATTATAAAAAAAATCTAAATGTGCTTTTTATTTTATTGTTTTAATTGTGCTTTTTTATGGGGGGGCAGCAGCATGCAGAATCTGACTGAGTTAGGGAGTAAGTAAGACTGCCTGGTATTTTAGTCATTTAGGGCGGGAATAGGGCTACTGTCTGAACCATGCTTCATAGGTAGACAGTCACTGAGGGGACGTTCTGCAGGAGAGTGGAAACTGAGCTCCGTAACAGCACTGAAGCTGTATCTCTGTCAGAATCTCTCACTCACTGTGCAAATCAGATCTCTTCTGCCAGTGCTGTGCTGTGTATTGCAGGCTGTTTATGTGCAAGGTAATCTTCAACATAAACAGCCTGCAATACACAGCACAGCACTAGCAGAAGAGATCTGATTTGCACAGTGAGTGAGAGATTCTGACAGAGATACAGCTTCAGTGCTGTTACAGAGCTCATTGCAGACACAGGCACAACTCATTAGCATATTTTGTCTGCCGGGGGTGGGAGTGTGTGCAGTCAACATGTTTGCATTGTCCATCCATTGTCATGCCTCATTGCTCTCTGGACTCCCAACTGCTGGGAACAAGGCACAAACACAAGCTTTTAAAATGCTTGGCATAGCTTTCACACGAGCAGTCAGCAGTGATGTCATCAGGAGATCCCAGCCATGCCACATGTGTATAGCCAGCCCAACAACAGATCTTAATATGAAGGTATACAGCTTCAATTATGGGGTTTAGCAGCTGCTAGGGGGTTCCAAATCTACACAATTGCTTTAAAAATGAAGAACATTTTTATTGTGAGAAAATGAATTTATTACTTTGAAACAGAAACAGCCACTCTACCTTTTTCTGAGCAACCCCCATAGTCTAGTTTTGAGCTGCCCCTTTACACTGCTGCCACTCCACCTATCTCTCTTAGTGAATATAGCCTCTTATTGGAATGTTTGTTTTTTTGCTTGCATTTGCCTTTAAAGGGACATTAAACCTAAATTTTCTCTTTCATGATTCAGATAGAGAATACCATTTTAAACAACTTTCTAATTTACTTCTATTATCTAATTTGCTTCATTCTCTTGATATTCTTTCCTGAAAAGCATATCTAGATAGGCTCAGTAGCTTCTGATTGGTGGCTGCACATCGATGCCTCCTGTTATTGGCTCGCCCATGTGCATTGCTATTTCTTTAACAAAGGATATCTACAGAATGAAGCAAATTAGATAATAGAAGTACATTGGAATGTTGTTTAAAATTGTATTATCTGTCTGAATTATGAAAGAAAACTTTTGGGTTTAATGTCCCTTTAAGGTAACTGGCAGAGTGTGTGTATGTATGTATATATACACACACATTAAAATGGGCCGAGCCATCTGAGGGGCGGGGCTAGTGCTCCCCCATCTTCAAAAGTCACCAGCCGCCACTGTATACAAGCCATTTTTTTTCTCATTAAGAGGGACATAGGGCAACTGGTAGCTTTTCTTCCCATCCCTTCATAGTTTCACAGGAAAAAGAAGAGACACTTTAGCTTATTTGGTCACAGGAATATAACATGTGACCTTTAAGATCAATGCCTATAGAACAATAGCTTTGCTCACTAAGATATATGACCATTTTGTTATGGATATAAGCTTACCATTGATATGCCTATACCTTGTCTGATCCTGCCCCACACACATGATGAGACAGGTGCACAGAATTACTAATTCGCAAACTATTTAAATAAGCAGCCTACAAAAATCTGTGCTCAGTTGTTATATAGGATTTTGGTATTTCTAGAGCTAATTTGTTCCTAATCTCCTGATATTTTGATGTTTGCTTGGCCCCTTGACTTTTGACACCAGCTATCATGATCATATGATAGATAGTATACCCCGCACTATCAGTTGAAACTTTTTGCTTTTATTTGACAGATCTTCATCTTCATCTTCAGAAGAGATGAAATATAAATGTTCCCGTTGTGAAGCAAAAAAATCCCAAGAAAGAAAAATAAAGCTGGCATGTGAAAATGGGAGACGCGAGAGCTATACCTACAGTCATGTAGAGGAATGTCAGTGCAGAGCGTGTACTCCATCAAACTCATATTACTACAAGTTATAAAATGCAAACTGAAAAATGATGACAAATTTCTGTATAATTACATTTACTTTCACCAAATTTGTTAGTTTTGTTTGTTTTGATTTTTGTTTTTGTTTTAAAATGTGTTTGTAAACATATTTATTCAATTACTTAAATTATTTTATTTGCACATTCAGATCAATATGCAATAAAACTAGTTTTTATTTTTTCTGGGCAGGGATTTTTTGGGATTAAAAGGCATTAAATTAAACAGAATTGTATCAATTAAAATTTGTATGTGTCTTTGTTAAAGTAAGCTTTTTGCGCTTTTAGCGCTTGTATTACAAGTTGAAAGTATATATACACACACACACACACACACATATATATATATATATATATATATATATATATATATATATATATATATATATATATATATATATATACACATATAGGAATATCTATTTATAAATCTTAGAATGTATCCAATGTAAAGAACATTGGAATGTGAAATATTTACAGTAGATACACAGTGTAACACTTTATTAAAATGAATATTGCATGAATATTAGGGTGGCCATACTGCCGCTTTAAAACAGGACACATATGAAAAATACATATGTCAGGGCTGTTTAACGAAATGTTTGAATAATGTTCCATTATAAGAAACTTGACATATGTATTTCTCTTGTAAGGTGTATCCAGTCCACGGATCATCCATTACTTGTGGGATATTCTCCTTCCCAACAGGAAGTTGCAAGAGGATCACCCACAGCAGAGCTGCTATATAGCTCCTCCCCTAACTGCCATATCCAGTCATTCTCTTGCAACTCTCAACATAGCTGGAGGTAGTAAGAGGAAAGTGGTGTAATATAGTTAGTTTTTTCTTCAATCAAGGTAAGGGTCATGCCCTTCCTCAGGACAGGGCCAAATCAAAGGCCAAACAGTCTAATTTCCGTGCCTTTCGAAACTTCAAGGCAGGTGCAGCATCAACTTCCTCTGCTACAAGACAAGAGGGAACTTTTGCTCAATCCAAGCCGGGCTGGAAACCTAACCAGTCCTGGAACAAGGGCAAGCAGGCCAGAAAGCCTGCTGCTGCCTCTAAGACAGCATGAAGGAACGGCCCCCTATCCGGTAACGGATCTAATAGGGGGCAGACTTTCTCTCTATTTGCCCAGGCGTGGGCAAGAGATGTTCAAGATCCCTGGACATTGGAGATCATATCTCAGGGATATCTTCTGGACTTCAAAGCTTCCCCCCCTCAAGGGAGATTTCACCTTTCGAGATTATCTGTAAACCAGATAAAGAAAGAGGCATTCTTACGCTGTGTGCAAGACCTCCTAATTATGGGAGTGATCTGTCCAGTTCCACAGACGGAACAGGGACAGGGTTTTTATTCAAATCTGTTTGTGGTTCCCAAAAAAGAGGGAACCTTCAGACCCATTTTGGATCTATAGATCTTAAACAAATTCCTCAGAGTTCCATCGTTCAAAATGGAAACTATTCGGACCATCCTACCTATGATCCAGGAGGGTCAATACATGACCACAGTGGATTTGAAGGATGCTTACCTTCACATACCGATTCACAAAGATCATCATCGGTTCCGTAAGGTTTGCCTTTCTGGACATGCATTACCAATTTGTGGCTCTTTCCTTCGGGTTAGCTACAGCTCCAAGAATCTTTACAAAGGTTCTGGGATCGCTTCTGGCGGTTCTAAGACCGCGAGGTATATCAGTGGCCCCTTATCTGGACGACATCCTTATACAGCATCAAGCTTTCAGATTGCCAAGTCACATACGGACATAGTTCTGGCATTTCTCAGGTCACATGGGTGGAAGGTGAACGAGGAAAAGAGTTCTCTATACCCACTCACAAGAGTCTCCTTCCTATGGACTCTGATAGATTCTGTAGAAATGAAGATTTACCTGACAGAGTCCAGGTTATCAAAGCTTCTAAAATCTTGCCATGTTCTTCATTCTATTCCGCGCCCTTCGGTGGCTCAGTGTATGGAAATAATCGGCTTAATGGTAGCAGCGATGGACATAGTGCCATTTGCGCGCCTACATCTCAGACCACTGCAACTTTGCATGCTCAGTCAGTGGAATGGGGATTACACAGATTTGTCCCCTCTGCTAAATCTGGATCAAGAGACCAGAGATTCTCTTCTCTGGTGGCTATCTTGGGTCCATCTGTCCAAAGGTATGACCTTTCGCAGGCCAGATTGGACAATTGTAACAACAGATGCCAGCCTTCTAGGTTGGGGTGCGGTCTGGAATTCCCTGAAGGCTCAGGGATCGTGGACTCAGGAGGAGAAACTCCTTCCAATAAATATTCTGGAGTTAAGAGCAATATTCAATGCTCTTCTAGCTTGGCCTCAGTTAGCAACCCTGATGTTCATCAGATTTCAGTCGGACAACATCACGACTGTGGCTTACATCAACCATCAAGGGGGAAACAGGAGTTCCCTAGCGATGCTGGAAGTCTCAAAGATAATTCGCTGGGCAGAGACTCACTCTTGCCACCTATCAGCAATCCATATCCCAGGTGTAGAGAACTGGGAGGCAGATTTTCTAAGTCGTCAGACTTTTCATCCGGAGGAGTGGGAACTCCATCCGAAGGTGTTTGCTCAATTGGTTCATCATTGGGGCAAACCAGAACTGGATCTCATGGCGTCTCGCCAGAACGCCAAACTTCCTTGTTACGGATCCAGGTCCAGGGACCCAGAAGCGGCACTGATAGATGCTCTAGAAGCGCCTTGGTTCTTCAACCTGGCTTATGTGTTTCCACCATTTCCTCTGCTCCCTCGACTAATTGCCAAAATCAAACAGGAGAGAGCATCGGTGATCTTGATAGCACCTGCGTGGCCATGCAGGACCTGGTATGCAGACCTAGTGGACATGTCATCTTTTTCACCATGGACCCTGCCTCTGAGACCAGACCTTCTACTACAAGGTCCTTTTCAATCATCCGAATCTAATCTCTCTGAGATTGACTGCATGGAGATTGAATGCTTGATTTTATCAAAGCGTGGCTTCTCCGAGTCAGTCATTGATACCCTAATACAGGCACAAAAGCCTGTCACCAGGAAAATACACCATAAGATATGGCGTAAATACCTTTATTGGTGTGAATCCAAGAATTACTCATGGAGTAAGGTTAGGATTCCTAGGATATTGTCCTTTCTCCAAGAGGGTTTGGAAAAAGGATTTTCAGCTAGTTCTTTAAAGGGACAGATTTATGCTCTGTCTATTTTTTTGCACAAGCTTCTGGCTGAAGTTCCAGATGTTCAAGCTTTTGTCAGGCTTTGGTTAGAATCAAGCCTGTGTTTAAACCTGTTGCTCCCCCATGGAGCTTAAACTTGGTTCTTAAAGTTCTTCAAGGGGTTCCATTTGAACCCCTTCATTCCATTGATATTAAACTTTTGTCTTGGAAAGTTCTGTTTTTGATGGCTATTTCCTCGGCTCGGAGAGTCTATGAGTTATCTGCCTTACAATGTGATTCTCCTTATCTGATTTTCCATTCAGATAAAGTAGTTCTGCGTACAAATCCTGGGTTTTTACCTAAGGTAGTTTCTAACAAGAATATCAATCAAGAGATTGTTGTTCCATCATTGTGTCCTAATCCTTCTTCAAAGAAGGAACGTCTCTTTCCTTTTGGCTTCGGAGCGCAATACACTTAGCCTATGAGACTGCTGGACAGCAGCCCCCTGAAAGGATTACAGCTCATTCTACTAGAGCTGTGGCTTCCACCTGGGCCCTTAAAAATTAGGCTTCTGTTGAACAGATTTGCAAGGCGGCGACTTGGTCTTTGCTTCATACCTTTTCAAAATTTTACAAATTTGATACTTTTGCTGCTTCGGAGGCTATTTTTGGGAGAAAGGTTCTTCAGGCAGTGGTTCCTTCCATTTAAGCCTGCCTTGTCCCTCCCTTCATCCGTGTACTTTAGCTTTGGTATTGGTATCCCACAAGTAATGGATGATCCGTGGACTGGATACACCTTACAAGAGAAAACATAATTTATGCTTACCTGATAAATTTATTTCTCTTGTGGTGTATCCAGTCCACGGCCCGCCCTGTCCTTTTAAGGCAGGTCTAAATTTTAAGTCACCACTGCACCCTATGGTTTCTCCTTTCTCGGCTTGTTTCGGTCGAATGACTGGATATGGCAGTTAGGGGAGGAGCTATATAGCAGCTCTGCTGTGGGTGATCCTCTTGCAACTTCCTGTTGGGAAGGAGAATATCCCACAAGTAATGGATGATCCGTGGACTGGATAAACCACAAGAGAAATAAATGTATCAGGTAAGCATAAATTATGTTTTTTCATATGTGTCCTGTTTTAAAGCGGAAATATGGCCATCCTAATAGATATATTTTTACAAGCTATTATGCTATTGTTCGTTTCTAGGCTGAGCGCTTCTCTCTTTTTATTTATGCAGAGTTCAAACTAAAGTGGGAGGGTGCTCTCACAGAATGTTCTTTAAAACTAATAGGTTATTAAGTGGAACATGAAATAGATAAATTGACTGATATTACTGGGGAAATAACAAAAATAAGTGATGAATTGAAACAATATGAATTAAGGGAAGATTTCCAAATATCATAAAACAAACTTAAGGGTGAGGTGGAAAAATGTGCTAAGTTTATTATAATTGACAGAGATTTGACTGATTACACCAAAGGCACAGTATACTTATGGAGTCACTGTAAAATGACGGACTTGTCAGATGTCTCTGACAAAGACTGTAATACCACTGACACAGAAAATTCAGATGAGGAAAGAACACCCAAACCCATATTGAAAAATAGAATAAAACCACATACTAATAAGGAGAGTGTCCCTTTAGGAGGAGAATCCAGAGGGGAAGGGGCAAACAAACCTTGCACAAGACAGCAAGTCCGTTTCAATCAGAAAACCCAGTTCAATAGAAAGGAATAGATGAAACTTAAATATTATTAAAGGGACTGTCAAGTCCAAAAAAAAACTTTCATGATTCAGATAGGGCATGTAATTTTTTTTTTAAATTCTTTATTTACAACCAACAATGTGTTACAGAATATGAAAAATAAATTTAAGCCCTGCACGGGATACAATTAGAAAGATACACAATATAGATATAAAGCAATTACATGTTCAAAATAAATGAAATATGTATCTTTCCAATATTAACTACACAGTGTTGGAATTTTATATTTTACCAGAAGAAAAAAGAGAAAAAAAAAAGAAAGGGGGAGAAAAAAGAGGGGAAAAAAAGGGGGAAGGGGAGGGGAGAGAGAGCCAGTTTACCACAGCCTGAGCAGAACCAAATCAGAAATTCAAAAAGGGTATATCAGATATTCAATTTCATTAGGAGAGAGTGCTTTTATAAAAGCTGACCATTTAAGGAAAAACCTACTGATCTCCTGGTCATTATCTGTATTAATATCAAACTGCTCGAGAATTCATTGTTTCTTTATGCAGTTTTTAATTTCCGATATACTGGGAACTGTTCGCATTTTCCATTTTTAAAGATGAGATATCTGACGGCCAATATGGCCATATTAATAATTTTGGCCATATTAATAATTCTCTGAGTTAGGGTAAAGAAAAACTATATTCACTGACGACAGAATCAGAGAGGGGGTATTCAATATTTTGCGAAGCCAAAATTGGACTTTAAGCCAAACATTTCCAATTTTTGTACAGGCCCATATCATGTGCAGAAGGTTCGCCGAAGGGGAAGAGCATTTGGGACAGACACTGAAATTAATATCTCCACATTTAGATCCCTTTTCTGGGGTGAAATAAGACATATAGAGTAGCTTCAAATGAGACTCCCTCCAAGAAGAGGAGAAAATTGCTTGCATGACTTGTTGAATTGAGAGATAAGGTAGTTTAGGGTCCAGTTCTTGAGCTAACATTGCAACCCACTTGATACAAATTTTATCAAGAATAACTGTGCCCATATCAGAAACCAAGGTAATATAGCAAGGGGTAATTGACATCTGTCCATTTTTGACTAATGTAAGCCAATTCTCAATATTCCCTAGGGACCAATTCCAGCAATAGTCATTTGTAAGTTTTAAGGCATACTGTCTTGCCTGAAGATACGCAAAAAAAAATTCAATGTGGGAGATTAAATTCTGTTCTGAGAGGGTCAAATGATTTAACGCAACTTCTCTCCATATTTAATATCTGGCATACATTGGAGAAACCCTCAGATTTCCATTTTAGAAATAGTGTTGAATTTAGTCCTGCTTGGAACTGAGGGTTCCCCAAGAATGGGATATATCTCGAGACTCGATATTCTATTGCTAACATATTACAAATCTTTTTCCATGCTAAAATTGGATTATATAAGGATCTCAATTTTTTTATTTCAGATGGAATAAAATGAGTATCAGAATAAATGAGCGACACGGGAGAGAAAGGATTCATTATACTTTTTTCGAGATTATTATTTGTAACATAATCTCTTGAGAATAACCAGTCAATTACTATACGAGCTAAGAAAACATAGTTATAAACCCTAAGATCAGGTAGTGCCAGACCTCCGTATCTTATAGGAAGAGAAAGTTTTGAAAATGAGATTCTAGGCCTTCTGTTTTGCCATATAAACAATCTCAAGAGAGAGTTACAAAGAAATAAGTCTTTCCTCTTTAAAAACAAAGGGGTATTCTGAAGAATATAAAGCATTTTAGGGAGGAGAATCATCTTATATGCTGCTATACCTCCAGATAAGGAAAGAGGCAAATTATGCCAGTTTTTGAAAGTGTCTTTGATTTTATTTAAAATTGGAGTGATATTAAGGGAATACCAGGTGTTGGGGTTAGAAGATATCATTATACCTAAATATCTGAAAGAGTCATAAACTACAGAAAAGGGTACATTTGTATAGGAGTCCCCCGTATGCTTAATCCAGAGAAATTCAGATTTTGTGATGTTGACCTTATACCCCGGGAAAGATCCAAACTGTTGTATAATTGAAAGAAGTCTAGGTATGTTCACATTTGTGTTGGTCATGTATATGAGAATATCTTCTGCATAGAGTGCAATTTTTAGTTCCTTCCTGCCTATCTTAATTCCCTTAAGTTGCTGCCTGATTAAAATAGCAGGCGGTTCGATAGAAATGTCAAAAAGCAGCGGGGAGAGGGGACACCCTTGCCTGCTTCCCCTGTGCAAAGTTATGTCATGGGTCAAATGCCCATTGACCACCATCCTCGTGGAGGCATTTCGATATAATTTTTAAACAAACTTAATAAAGTTTCTTTTCAGTCCAAATTGTTCTAGGGCAAATAACAGATGGTCATGGTGAACTGAGTCAAAGGCCTTCTCAGCATCTATGGCTAGAATTGCCAAATCCGAATTAGGCCCCTTCCTTACTTGATCTGAGCCCTCACCTGTCCTAAGATAGTCTATAGTAAGGAAAAGTTCTCTTATTTTAGCAGCGGAATTCCTGTTCTTCATAAAACCAGCTTTGTCTATATTAATAATGGAAGGAAGAAGAGATTGCAGCCGTTGGGCTAACATGGAAGATAATAATTTATAATCAGAATTCATGAGAGCAATAGGCCTATAAGATTCCTTCATAGTCGGGTCTTTCCCCTTTTTTAATATCAGGGTTGTGTAAGAGGCTATAAAATTAGCTGTAGGTTCAGTACCTTTTATATATATATATATATATATATATATATATATATATATATATATATATATATATATTATTAAATAGAGCAGTTAAATGAGGTGTTATGGTAGAAGATATCATTTTGTAAAATTCATTGGGAAGTGCATCTGGGCCAGGTACTTTGTTATGAGGCAGCTTTTGAATTGTATTAGCCACTTCTGAGTCAGTTATGGGAGAGTACTCCAAAAGTCCTCGCGCTCCGTGATATTAGAGATTCCGGGTGAATAGATATCACTATAATACTTAAAGAAAACTTGCACAAGATCTTCCGATGATCTGAGCTTTTGGCCATCAGCATATATGGAGTCTATCATCTGGGAGCCTATATCCTGTTTAACAAGTTTTGCTAACAATTTCCCTGTCTTATTCCCATACCTATGCATTTTTGCTTGAAATCTAATGTCTTTTTGTGTTGATTTGTATAAGAGTAGGGAATGTCGAGATATATTTGGCCCAATTCTGCTGTGTTTTTTCAACTAAATAGGAATTATAGGCATTTGTAACTGCACAAACTGCACGCAGAAGCTCATTCTCCTGCCTTTTGAATTTCCTAGTCCGCATAATACTATATGCGAGGATTTCGCCCCTTAAGACCGCTTTTGCGGTTTCCCAGAATAATGCAGGACGATTCATATATTCAGAGTTAAATGAGGTGAATTCCCTGAATTTAGCTTCAAGCCAATTTTTTAATTTAACGTCAGAGACTAAGAATGTAGGATAAAAGAAATGATTATTCGTATGTGAGGAAACATTTGGCTGAAACTCAAGACAAATAGGGGCATGATCAGAGATAGCAATAGGTAAAATTTGAGCCATGACTTTCAATTTGCATAGTCTTTTGTCCAACAAAATTAAATCAATCTGTGAGAGTGATTTATCTGCTTTTGATAAGCATGTAAAATCACGTGTGTCAGGATTTTGTAATCTCCATATATCATGCGCTCTAAGATTATTGAAAATCCTGGAGAAAAGTTTTGACTCTAAATTATCTCTTTTAGTCTTTTTAAAGCCAGATTCTGTCTCAATCTATCCAGAGGGTACTGTGGGGCCATGTTAAAATCCCTACCCATTATTAGGAAACCCTCTGCACAAGTCATGAGCATAGCCTGCAGCGTCTCCCAAAAAGATAGGTTAAAAAGGTTTGGGGCATATATATTACATAACATATAGAGAACATTGGCAATTTTAATTTATAATATAAGATATCTCCCCTCTTTATCTGATTCAGTATACAGCATCTCATATTTAAATCTTTTACCCAGAGGAATAGCAACTCCGCCTTTTCGGCTCACACTGGGGGAGAAAAAAACTTCTTTAACCCAGGAAGATTTAAGTTTAAGAACCTCTTCAGTTTTCAGGTAAGTTTCTTGTAGGAAGGCAATAGAGGTATTAATGTTCTTAAGATAGGATATTATCGTTTTCATTTTGATAGGGGATGTGAGATCTCCAATGTTCCAGGAAATAAATTTAATTCTGGCTGCCATAAGCCTTATTTATATATGATAAGGGGGAGAGAAGAAAGATAAAAAAAGAACAGAGAGAGAAATAAAAAATAAAAAAAATAGAAGACTATACCACCTAAGCCGTCTATCGCCCTAAGCTGAAAGGACCCAGACATAGGAGAAGAAATAAGGAAAGAGAAGGAGAGAAGAAGGAAAGAGAGGCATCTATGTCCTCAGTTAGCATCTATATCACTAGTTATTCTAAGGGACAATTCTTGGCATAAAAGTTTTCTGCCGCAAGAGCTGTATTAAAAAAATATGTATTATCAAACATCAGTCTAAGTCTAGCAGGGTGCAGTATGGTTGCACGCAACCCTTGCTGTATACATTTTGTGCACAGTGGGGCTAGTTCCCTTCTTGCAGCCGTTTCTGCTGCATAATCCTGAAATAGGAAAATTTTAGCGTCCCCATGAAAAACAGTTTGATGTTTGCGAAAGGATTGTAAAAAAGTGACTTTATCTTGATAGTTCAAGAGTTTGGCTGTAATAGGTCTTGGCCTCATGTTAGTTTTAGTCCGGACTGCTGGTCCTATTCTATGTGCTCATTCTATAATTATTTTAGGGTCTCAGGGATCTTTAAGAGCTTGTAAGAAATGTATTCAGCTCCTCAAACTGTTTTTCTTCGTGGACCCCAATTGTTCTTAAATTGTTTCTTCTTGCACGGTTCTCTAAATATTCTACTTTATTCTGTAATTTAGAGAGAGCAGAGGTTGTGATTTTGAGCTTGGCATTTTGACCTAGAGTAAGATCCTCCAGGTCAGATACTCTTTGTTCTACTTCAGAAAGCCTTCCAGTGAATTGTTTAATTTCTGTAGCTAGATGTGCAATGTCTTGTTTGATCTCATAAGTATCAAACTTAGGTGAAAGAGCTTCGGAGATATTGAGGACTAAAGACTGCAAATTGGTGAGCTTCTGTGGGGGCAGAGAGTCACGAGAGTCACGAGAGAAAACAGATCCTAATATGATGGGGGGGAGGGAAACCCCAACACCCGGGTGTAGGAGTGCAGGAAAAAAGTGGAGTAGTGAAAAAAAAAGAGCACTAATTAGCGTGACTTTTTCTTTTTCCTTGTGACACATAAGAAGGAAAATTAAGGGCATGTAATTTTAAACAACTTTCCAATTTACTTTTATCACCAATTTTCCTTTGTTCTCTTGGTATTCTTAGTTGAAAGCTTAACCTAGGAGGTTCATATGCTAATTTCTTAGACCTTGATGGCCACCACTTTTTAACAGTTTTTCAACACTAGAGGGTGTTAGTTCATGTGTTTCATATAGATAACACTGTGCTTATGCACGTGAAGTTATCTGGGAGCCAGCACTGATTGACTAGACTGCAAGTCTGTTAAAAGAACTGAAATAAAGGGGCAGTTTGCAGAGGCTTAGATACAAGATAATCACAGAGGTAAAAAGTATATAAATATAACTGTGTTGGTTATGCAAAACGGGGGAATGCGTAATAAAGGGATTATCTATCTTTTAAAACAATAAAAATTCTGTTGTAGTTTTAGTATAACAGTTAGGGTAGAGTAATTATTAGTTTAATATAAGTTAATGTAGTTTATAGTAGGGTAGATTAATTATTAGTTTAATATAGTTTAATGTAATTTTAGTATTACAGTTAGGGTACATTAATTATTAGTTTAATATAGTTTAATGTAATTTTAGTATAATAGTTAGGGTACATTAATTATTAGTTTAATATAGTTTAATGTAGTTTTAGTATAACAGTTAGGGTAGATTAATTAATAGTTTAATATAGTTTAATTTAAATCTAAAGGTAAGTTTAAATTTATTATAAGATAGGGATGAGTTAATATTTAATATAAAGTTAGCGGGTTGTTAGTTTTAGGGGTTAATAGTTTAATTTACTTTATGGCGATGAGGGGGGCTGGCGGTTTAGGGGTTAATAGGTTTAGTAAGTGGTAGTGATGTGGGAGGCCAGGGGTTTAGGGGTTAATACATGTATTTAGTTGTGGTGGGCTCCGGGAGTGGCAGGATAGGGGTTAATGACTTTTATTTAGGTTGCTGCGGTGTCGGGACGGCAGATTAGGGGTTAATAAGTATAATGTAGGTGGCGGCGATGTCGGACAGCAGATTAGGGGTTAATAACATAATGTAGGTGGTGGCAGTGTAGGGGGAGGCAGATTAGGGGTGTTTAAACTTGGGGTACATGATAGGGTGTTAGGTGTAAACATAACTTTATTCTCCCATAGGAATCAATGGGATATTGGGCAGCAGCGAACATGAGCTTTCGCTGCTTTCAGACTCCCTTTGATTCCTATGGTATCCGCCACCTCCAGGGCGGCGGATTGAAAACCAGGTACGCTGGGCTGGAATAGTGGCGAGCGTACCTGGTAGATATTTGTTAACTAGCAAATTAAGTCAGATAGTGACGAATTTGCATTTGGAACATCTTTAGTGATGTAAGTATTGATCTGTGTTGGACTGAAACTGGGGGATCGTATCTTATTCACAGATATCAACTTTTGCCGGTCTGTAGGGTTTGATAAATAAGGGGAATCAGGCTTGCCGCAATTACGCTGCGGAATTCCAGCATATTTGCGGTTGACGGCTTGATAAATAGGCCTCAAGGTCTTCAGTCTCGCTAATCAAACAAGCACAAATTTAGTTTGCACTTGTGCAGTCGCGTCTTCTTTCAACTTGTGATATGTGCCCAAGTTAACACAGGAGCAAAATTTCAACATTAGCGCACCACTTGTAATCAAGCCCATGATTATTTAAGAAACAGGAACATGCTTTGCACTAATAACTTTTGACATAAAACTGAGGCTAAAGACAAATGCTTAGTTACCATATAGCTGTTGTAAACTGTGTAAACAGGTGATAAGAATAAGTATCTCCTTTAAAAGGGACACAAAACCCAATTTCTTTCTTTAATGATTCAGAGAGATCATACAATTTCAAACACATTTCTATTTTACTTCTATTATCTAATTTCATTTATTCTCCTTGTGTCCTTTGCTGCAAAGCATACACAGGTAGGCTCAGGAGAAGAAGTGCACTGCTGGGAGCTACCGGCTGATTGGTGACTACACATATATGCTTCTTGTCATTGGCTTAATTGATGTGTTCAGCTGCTAGCTCCCAGTAGTACATTGCTGATCCTTCAAAAAGGATACCGATAAAATGAAGTAAATTTGTTAGCAAAAGTACATTTTAAAGTTGTTTAAAATCATATGAATAATGAAAGAAACATTACCACCAATTTACGCAGTTTCCGACAACAATTAAAACTAGGTCATACAATTTAAATGCCCTTGGTTTGAAAATAAAGATATTTTCAGACAATGTTTGTTTCTTGTTATTGCCATTTTGTCAGCACATTTGCTGTTTCTGCTTTGTCATTGAAGCTTACATAGGAATGAGAACATTTTTTGTAACCATATTTATTAATATTATATGAAAAGCACTCTGTGTACCTTGTTCCTTTTGTGCTTGTTTAATTGTCTAGGACTGGGTCACTCTTGTTGATAGGCTATTGGTTTATTTTTGTACTGAGTCTGGTCTACAGTTCATATTTATTGTATTTTATTGTCACAATATTTTACTATTGCTTTTTCTTCCTTTTTGTACTCCCTATGTAGATCAAATTACATTTACATTTAAATTGGTGAACCAAATAAGTAATGATACAGGTACATAAGCTATTACAAGAATACGTTTTTGAACTATCAGAGTTTTCAAAATACAGGTTTAGGGAACATCTCCCTAATATAGAAAAGGTATTCTACTTTAAGCTTGTCCACAATCAAAATCCTGAAGGTTTAGAGATCGAAATCATTGAATGGGTGGCCCCTAACATTTGGGATACAAATAGATTGTTAAGGTTGAGACAACAGGAAACCTATTGGATTAAAAAAGTAGACTGTTAACAACCAAAGGGTCTGAATGTTGATTTAGACATTCAGTCTTTCTTGATATAAATAGATGCAAAAAAACAAAACAAAAAGGCTGTATCCATAGCATTTAAAACCCCCTTTATTGATAAAACATGGGGATCAAACTCCAACACAACGTTTTGGGGGCATTCCCCTTAATCATGTGATGCTAGTT
The DNA here is from genome assembly GCF_027579735.1 of Bombina bombina. Lineage (NCBI taxonomy): Eukaryota > Metazoa > Chordata > Amphibia > Anura > Bombinatoridae > Bombina > Bombina bombina. The sequence continues at coordinate 84,143,115 of NC_069505.1, read as the reverse complement.
ACTCATTCAATGCCATACTTTATAGCAATTAACCCATTACAACAGGTAATTAATTACATAATTTTGTGATAATCTCAATATAGGGCATTGAAATATACATAATCAAGTTACATAACCACACAGCTATATACAATATTAAAATATATTAAAAACTTTGTTGCCAGAGGGGGCTTGTCCAACCACTGACTAAGATGGCTACTTTCTAGAACTGGCTGAAGAAAGGGGTTGATAAAACCGCTGTTTACTACCCACTAAACCCACAAACCAAACTTTGTTCAAGTGATCCAGTGCAGATTACTATCAAAGGCACATATTTGGGCAACTTTTATAAGAGATCTCAGCCCAGCAGACCTGCCGTGATGAGGTACGCAGTGGAGGCCTGAAAGCGGCCTGGAACCTCATTCACCCCTTCACATATTCTGTTTAGGCAGATTCACCAGCTATATATGCTGAAGAAAGAAACCCAAGCCACCTTGTTAATAATCTAATGCTACTCTGTTCTCTTACCCTTTCTACCATGGAGGATGTCTTACAGGCAATGCAAACCCTTTTTACAGAGTTTGAATTGGCAATGATCCACATGATCCTACAGACTACTAGAACAGAGATGATGCAGTATCCAGATTACATGAAATTATCCCTAGGGGAATTGATACACACGTCACAAAGGAGAGCCGAAATATGTACAGAATCAATGTGTGCTGACCTGACCTTGTGGGATGTGGCCGACCCGACCTTATAAGGATGCCGTTCTACCTGACACTCTAACAGATCACCCAATAAGCCATCACAAAAGGAAGAACCTGGGAGTTAAGGGCCCTAACTACCAGACCTTAAAGTATATCCTGCCGGTTCCACCGGGTGTCATGTGGGAGATCACTCTATGTTTGCCTAGAACTGGGATTCATAGTGAAGTGGCAGTACAATCAGAACACTACCTTCAGACGGTGGAGATCGTGTTACCAATTACATTGCAACCCCACAGTACCCCATAGGAGCAAGTCTTCAGGAGTACCGGAGTGGGATGAGATCTCAATTCTCCATTAAAAGGAACTGCATCTACCTAGTAATACTGCATTGACTTGAGACTCTCTAATTCCCTGCTCCCAGTTACTGACATTATCCCTGTGGCAATGCGGCGTACAGTCCCACGTATGGTTTCATTAAATTTTGCTTAAATATTGTTAAGACTGTTTGTTATACTTTTCTCTTATATATTCAAATGGATCTCATTTATATATATATATATATATATATATATATAAATATATATATATATATATATATCCCATATTTGCAATCTGTTATATTCATTACCACTATGCTCCTGAGGGCTTAGCAAATTTACATATAGAGGGGTGATGAGCCTTTATAATGCTTTTATGGGATATTTCATAAATACTAGATTCTTATACTGAGATGTAGTAGAGCATTGCAGCCATACAAGTGTAATAATTTAATTATAACCTCACAACAATCCTTGGGCGAAGGTTTTCCAGAGCATCGGATTGAGATAGGTTACTCATTAGCTCACAAAATAGATTTCACCACTTGTTAACGCGGCATTTAACTTGAGACTCTCTAATATTACGCAATCAGTAACTAAAATGATTCAGGTTAGCAATGAGACTTGCAATCTGTAATACCCTGTTAGAAATAGGACATCTGATTTCAGTTATTTTGCCTAATGAAAGCAAGACTATTTTTCTCACCTATTACATGTTCACAGGAGTTTCTTTCACATATGTATATACTCTTGTCCCTATGTATGTTAGGGCCTATGTTTTTGTTTCAATTACAGAAATGTGTAGAAGTTTTTATCCTTATGGAACTCTGTATTTGTACTCAGTCAATCACCATATACTTGAAATCTTAACAAATTTATGCCTAGATAGTTTGTGAACCACTACCATATTGTGATCTCATATATATATATGTATGTATATATATATATATATATATATATATATATATAAACCATATTTCTTCACCAGGTGGGTGTAGATCAGTACAGATCTATAGGTAAAGAAGAACTCCCTTAACTATATTTCCGCTAAAGAGAGATAATGATCTCTGTAAAGCCCCTCTATACGTTTATAGAGTAGCCATAGCTAACAATGTACCATATATCCCTTGTGCAAACGTATAGATCTCATGATATAGTTTACTATATAATATGATGTATAGTCCTAAAGATCCAAGAGCAGCTTTATATATATATTTGTTTGGATATAATATCCCCCATGTCCCCATATATATTCCTTTCTATGGTTTCAGTAGTCCAAGAGAGGCTGCTAGAGTTTTGTTGGGGAAAAATGTGTTATATTACATGTAATCATATTAGGGGACTCCTTTATACAAGAAAAGAAGAATGGGGCTAAGTTATGTAACTTTAGCTTACTATGCATGCAGTCAAAGCTTGTGTCCTCGCCACCTAAGATTGTTATTTATATGATGGACTCACTCATGTTCACATGGCGGCTTGTTACTATGTATTGTTTATCCTGCGTGACTGTTAGTAATTCTGTTTTTGAAGCAAATGATGCTTACAACTATATTATCTTTAAGCCTCAATAAAAAATAAATTAAAAAAAAAAAAATATTGTTGCCAAACATCATAGAGGATACAGTTCACTCAGTTAAATATTCTGGAAACAATTTTAGACTATTAAATGAACTCTTTCTCTTGCCCTCAATAAAACACTGACCAATTGATGTCCTTATTCATTCCTTTAGGTTCCATATTGTCTAATCTAAAAATCCAAACAACCTCCCGTTGCTTTAATATTAGCTCTCTGTTTCCTCCTTGTCTGGGAGCATTGACCCTTTCAATGACCTGAAAACATAACTGATTAATCTGGTGCCTGGCCTGTAAAAAATGAGCAGTCACTGGAGCAGTTGTAACCCCACATCTAATATTGCTCTTATGTTCATGTATGCAATCTTTGATGCTTCTAGTAGTCTCTCCTACATAGCCATGCCCACAAGGACTTTTAATCAGATAATTTACATAAGAGGTTGGACACGAATAGTGTGCATTATGTTTGAATTTATAGCCAGTCAGTGAATGTGTAAAGTATTGACCCTTGATGACTGAGCCACAGTTCACACATCCCAGACACTGAAAAAATCCTAAATTCTTCTCAGAGATAAACGACTGCTTCAAAATCTTATTAGGGCCTATATCAGCTTTTATCAGCACATCCCTCAAATTGTTACTTCTCTTAAATGCCATCATAGGGGGATGTTTAAACTTTTCAACATCAGTCACACAGTCACCCAATAAATGCCAATATTTTTGTAAAATTTTGTTTATTTGTCCAGTCTCCTTACAGAATTCTGAGACAAAGGTTAATCTGTTGGCTGTTTTCTTGACCTGTTTATGTCCAATAAGCTCTTTTCTTAAGATAGATTTCACCTCAGTGGTAACCTGATCTATTAACTCATAAGGTTAACCCCTTTCAAGGAATTTAAGACCTATTTCTTCTAATCTCTGGGGAACAATATCCTCATCAGAAACAATATGTTTTACCCTTAGTAGTTGACTATAAGGTAGGGACCTAATAAGAGCAGGTTGGTGAGCACTGTCATACTGTAAAAGGCTATTGCGGTCTGCTTCCTTTTTAAAAATATCCATGCTAAAACCAACTCCTTTCTTATTAACAAATACATCCAGAAAGTCTATTTTAGTCTCACTCCATGTTAGTTTAAACTTAATGAAATTTGTAGAACAGTTTAACTGTACCAGGGTTCGGATTTCACCTACCCACACCCCAAAAATATTGTCAATGTAGCACCACCAAGTGGCACCACACTGACAAAACAATTTGTTCTCAAAAACAAAATTCTCTTAAAATGCATTCATATAAATGTTGACGTGATTGGGGGCGACATTGGAACCTATGGCAGTCCCTTGCAATTGCTAATAAAAAGAATCCTCAAAAAGAAAATAGTTATTTTATAGGACAACCTCGAGAAGTTGCAAAATAAAATGTATTTGCCCTTTACTGTAATGACCACATGAGTGTAATACTGATCTGACTGCCCCTAGACCACTCTCATGAATAATAGCCGTGTAAAGGCTGGTGACATCTAGGCTATAAAGTACAAACTTCTCAGTAAACATTTGTAAATTGTGCAACTTCTACAAAAAAATCACTAGTACCAGCCAACAGTCAGATCCCGGGGGGGGGGGGGGGGTTAACCTGTGACTTGTGAATATTAGGCAGTGTATAAAACAGCAGGGTTTTGGGATCCACCATTACCAAAAATGTAGCTGTATCCTTGTCAATTATACCTTGTCAATTATATCATTCATTTGTGTACAATTTTCAAAATTTCCTTAGAAATTCTAAAGACAGGATTGTATTCAATCAAGACATATACCTGACCCATACCAAGTTGTGAATATATTTCTTTCCTATAGTCATGTTTATTCATCACCACAGTGGCATCACCCTTGTCAGCAGCTTTAAGGATTAACTTGTATTATTCTTTAAATCATTTCCACTGTGGTGAAATTAACATGGCCACCAAAAACTTTCTTACGGGCTCTTTGAGTATTTTGCCTTAACTTAGAAACTTCCTTTAAAACAAGACTTTCAAAGGCTTCTATGCCATGATGTGTCACACTAGGAAAAAAAAAAGTTTTGTTATACCGTCCCTATTTCTTAATGTTCAAGTCAGTCTGTGCCGTAGTTGGAACCCTCCTGACACCTTCCTGGTCATTATTAGGTTTCCTAAAGCAACGTGAGGTTTTTTTTTGGATTTTCAGATTAGACATTATGGAACCTAAAGGAATGAATAAGGAAATCAATTGGTCAGTGTTTTATTGAGGGCCATTGATATATTTACAATGATTATTTACAGATAACTTGTGCAGTTATAAGACAAATGAATGGAGAAGCTTCTCTAGGGTCCCCTGTGTTCAGAATTAGCAGACATAAATGAGTTTACCATTGCTTTTGGTGATCATAAAGCCGCTAATTGCACCTTTGCACCACACTTCTGAAAGAGGATTTTTAGACACGTTATGGCTAAGGGTGCAGAGGTCATTTGGAATGACATAATGTCTGGAATACTCAAAATTGACCTCAAAAACTGTAGGTAGGACCTCCACCCAAACATATTTTCTTTATGTAGGGTCCTCTCCCCATCCCTCACACCCAAACATCTTTTCTGTGCTGAGGGCATCATATGAGGTCATGGTCCCTCCTTTCCCCCTCCCAAGCATCAGATAAGGACATGGTCCCTCCCTTCCCTCTAAAGCATCATATTAGTGCAGGGTACTCCCCCTCCAAAGCATCTTTTGGGTGCATGATCCCTCCCTACCCACCCTAATAAGCATCATATGATTGCATGGTCCCTCCCACCCCTTCCCAAGCATTATATGAGGGCATAGTAACTCCCTCCCCCCTGGTCCCTTCTCCCACCTCATCATATCAGAGGGCTGGTCCCTTCCACTTCCCCCCTCCACTGCTGTGCTGCCCACCCGATTACCGCTTACCCTCCTACACCTCCCTTAAGCTCCAGCAGATGATAGTGACACAGACAGTGTCACTTTGTGTAACGATCTAATAATTTCTGCCTTCATATGGAAACAGAGCACTGATCAAGCAGACAGAAGCCTGCATCTTCAGAAACAGCTGTCTCAGCTGTCAGCTTACAGCTGAGGCTGCTGTAGGCTCCTAAAGCTGTGACGTATATATATATATATATATGTGCATATACAGTATGATGGGCAATGTACTGCATGACATGTATATATGTCTCATATGTCAAATTGTCCTTTCATGATTCAGATAGAGCATACAATTTTCACATTTCTTCCTTCTCTTGGTATCTTTTGTTGAAAAGCAGAGAAATAAGCTCAGGGGCGTGCAGGGGTCTGGAAAAATATGACAGCAATTTGGAAGAATGTTATACATTTGCAAGGGCACTAGATTGCAGCCTACCTAGGTATCTCTTCTACAGAAAAAAAAAATCATGACAGGCAAACAAATTTGATAATAGAAGTAAATAGGAAACCTTTTAAAAAAAATAAAAAATGCTATGTCTGAATCACAAAAGAACATTATTGGGTTTCATATCCCTTTAAGCATCTGTGATTGTAGTACTCAAATAGTAATCAAAAAGAACAAACCATTGACCGTACAATAAACATAACTCCAATAATATTAACCAGACTTTATCTCCTACAGGTGCATAGGTATTCAGTCCTTGATATCTGTAAACACACAGTCAAGACCCCACACATAAAGAAATGTCATACCTTTTTCCGAATAGGGAACAAAGCCGTAGTCCTGGTCCTCTTTGTGGGGAAACTTACAAACCTCAGCATTCATCTCTACCCGCTGCCAGGATAATCCACTTGCTGCTTTCGTCCATGTGAACCGGCACTTAGCCTCAAGCATATGGGGTCATGATGTGACCTTTCCAATCTCCTCCTAATATACACTCCTTCTCTAACCCTGTCACAGTATGATGACATAATACCATATTGCTAACCTCAATATAGATAATACAGTAGATCCAAATATCCAAGAATAGACAAGAATAAACAATTTTTAATAGTAATAAATCCCAATTATAGACAAATCCTTTTTAATTTTAAATTTGTCACAATCCCCTCCTGGGCAACATAATCCTATCAATAGCACACCACTTAACAGTGTTTACCTACATGTTGACATGCAAAATATTGAACCAGGGGAGAAGAGGATGAGCCAATGTTAATGGTAAAAAAAGTGATCTCTAATTTGAGATTTTCTGTCTCGGGTCGTTAACCCAACATACTGTACCCTACAATGGTTACATTTTTGTCAGGGTGCCAGGAATCAGACTGAGACGAGAAGTGCAAAAATAATCACACCTTTATAAATAGCAAAAAATAATAAAAAGTCCACAAGTCAAATAACAAGCCAGGAGTCAAAACCAGAGCTGGTAGTCAGACGAGCTGATTCAGGAGCCAAAGTGAATAGTCAGACGTGCAGGAATCAGGAACAAGGAAAACAGCAGAGTCAGGAACAAGCCAGGGATTAGGAACCAGGAAGGACGTCAGGCAGCCAGGTAATATACAGGAACTCTCACAAACAGGTCTGAGACAATGCAAAGGCAAAGCATATTGAACAGAGGCCCTTTAAATAATAAGTGATGACATCACAATTCTGAGACTGCATCCTGTCTCACACGGATGATGCACACCAGTCTGGCCATAAAAGGAAGTGCAGGAAATGAGCAGCATCCCCCACAATGCACCATAGTCAGCAATAGAGGTGAGTAAAATGGCTGCCAGCAGCACATGTCAAACAAAACAGGGAAAAACCCTGACATTTTGATGAGATAAATAACATATGTAGAGGTACAGTTTAAACTAGCATTAATTTGGAATCTTTCTCCAGTAACTGTAGAACTAAAATGTGTAGTTACATGTATATAATCACAGGGTTTGCACTTTTTATGACCACATCTAAACATTTCCAGGTGAGTCAGACATGAGCTAATGGGTCTATCAGGCTGTTTCAATTGGGATGGTGAAAGAACTGAACCAATTTTATTTTTTATTCATCCCTAAGTTTTATGTTTTGCCCTCTGAGATAAAAAGAAATAAAAAAAGTATGGAAACTGTGTCCTTAGAGGGACATGGAACCCAATGCTTTTACTTTCACGATTCAGATAGAACATACAATTTTAAATAACTTTCCAATATACTTCCATTGATTTCATTTGCTGAAGGAGCAGCAATGCACTACTGAGAACTAAACATATCTATTCAGCCAATCACAAGAGAACAATGTGTACAGGCACAAATCACTAGCAAGCTCCCACTAGTGTAGAATTTGAACATATTGTTTTTCAACACTTGATACCAAGAGAACAAATTACATTTGAATATATAATTGAATATAAGTGTTTTAAAATAAAATGCTCTGAATCATGCAAGTTTAATTTTGTAGACAGAGATTAATGTTTAAACAGGAGCGCTATAGCTAAAGGTGTAGATTAAAGTGAAGCAAAGTACAGCAAACTAATAAATTTAAGTAATAATGGGACGCATAAATACGTGTCAAATCATCAATTATGATCGGAAATATATCAATGGTGTGAAATACTTAGTGATAAAGTGATTTGTGCATACTGTGAATAACCAAAAAATTAAAATAAAATAAAGTAAAACAGTGACAAACTTAGTGCTTTTTAGCAAGGCTATGCCTAAAAATTTAATGCAGCCAAAACAAATGACAAAGTAAAAAACACAATACACTAAAAACGGACGTCTCCGTATGTAAAAGAAATATGCCAATACACCAACAGTATTAGAATGTTTATCCTTATGGCCAAATGGATTTGGACAGTCCAGATACAAGTTATTGTGTAGATAGATGATGCAGGCTTACCCCCAAACAATGCGGCTCTCGATAAAGGAAAAAGAAAATTACCGCCGTAGCGGAAGTGACGTCACCTATATGGGCGCTGTCCTGACTGAGCACTCCGATTGGTCCCTGTTATGATCGCTCTCAGGTTTCAGCTGCTTGGTTCCACAGCGACAAGGTATCCGCTCTTTATGTGCTCAAAAGCACGCAGGAAACTATTGAGAGGTGCTGTATGCTAAATGCAACTGTTAGAGTAGGTACAAAGTTCAGTTTTCCAACCTTCAATAAGGCTTATAATTTCGGTACATAAGCAAGTACCAGGATAATGCAAAGTTCAGAGTTTCACAGACGGCAAACGGCATCAATCTGTGACAGCAACTGGTGGCTGTGAAATACTCTTTGAAGTTAGATAATGGCAACAAACATCAACGCGTTTCTCCCTCTACAGGGCTTTCTCAAGATGAGGTGTTGCAGCAGGTGCACCTTTTTTAAAGGTGTATCTCAATCTCTTATTGGTCACATTTTATTGGTCATAGAGAAGGGGGTGTGTATCGTTGTTTAAAGGTGGTATTGGCAGATCTAAATTTGTTAAAGGCAACAATACATCAACTTAAATACAAAGATTATTATTTAAAATTATATAAGATCAATGAATAAAAAACCTATATTCCATATACTTACCTAAAATTGTCAGTTACAAGTTACAGTGGTATTTAATTTTTTTTTTTTTGCATTAAATTTTTAGGCAGAGCCTTGTTAAAAAGCACTAAGGCCTAGATTTGGAGTTCGGCGGTAGCCGTCAAAACCAGCGTTAGAGGCTCCTAACGCTGGTTTTGGCCGCCCGCTGGTATTTGGAGTCAGTGATTAAAGGGTCTAACGCTCACTTTTCAGCCGCGACTTTTCCATACCGCAGATCCCCCTACGCCATTTGCGTAGCCTATCTTTTCAATGGGATCTTTCTAACGCTGGTATTTAGAGTCGTTTCTGAAGTGAGCGTTAGAGCTCTAACGACAAAACTCCAGCCGCAGGAAAATAGCAGGAGTTAAGAGCTTTCTGGCTAACGCCGGTTCATAAAGCTCTTAACTACTGTACCCTAAAGTACACTAACACCCATAAACTACCTATGTACCCCTAAACCGAGCTCCCCCCACATCGCCGCCACTCGATTAAAATTTTTAACCCCTAATCTGCCGACCGCCACCTACGTTATACTTATGTACCCCTAATCTGCCCCCCACAACGTCGCCGCCAGCTACTTAAAATAATTAACCCCTAATCTTCCGACCGCAAAGCGCCGCCACCTACGTTATCCCTATGTACCCCTAATCTGCTACCCCTAACACCGCCGACCCCTATATTATATTTATTAACCCCTAATCTGCCCCCCTCAACGTCGCCGACACCTGCCTACACTTATTGACCCCTAATCTGCCGAGCGGACCTGAGCGCTACTATAATAAAGTTATTAACCCCTAATCCGCATCACTAACCCTATCATAAATAGTATTAACCCCTAATCTGCCCTCCCTAACATCGCCGACAGCTACCTTCAATTATTAACCCCTAATCTGCCGAGCGGACCTCACCGCTATTCTAATAAATGTATTAACCCCTAAAGCTAAGTCTAACCCTAACACTAACACCCCCCTAAGTTAAATTTAATTTACATCTAACGAAATAAATTAGCTCTTATTAAATAAATTATTCCTGTTTAAAGCTAAATACTTACCTGTAAAATAAATCCTAATATAGCTACAATATAAATTATAATTATATTATAGCTATTTTAGGATTAATATTTATTTTACAGGCAACTTTGTAATTATTTTAACCGGGTACAATAGCTATTAAATAGTTAAGAACTATTTAATAGTTACCTAGTTAAAATAATAACAAATTTACCTGTAAAATAAATCCTAACCTAAGATATAATTAAACCTAACACTTCCCTATCAATAAAATAATTAAATAAACTACCTACAATTACCTAAAATTAACCTAACACTACACTATCAATAAATAAATTAAACACAATTGCTACAAATAAATACAATTAAATAAACTATCTAAAGTACAAAAAATAAAAAAGAACTAAGTTACAAAAAATAAAAAAATATTTACAAACATAAGAAAAATATTACAACAATTTTAAACTAATTACACCTACTCTAAGCCCCCTAATAAAATAACAAAGCCCCCCAAAATAAAAAATTCCCTACCCTATTCTAAATTAAAAAAGTTACAAGCTCTTTTACCTTACCAGCCCTGAACAGGGCCCTTTGCGGGGCATGCCCCAAGAATTTCAGCTCTTTTGCCTGTAAAAGAATATATACAATACCCCCCCCCAACATTACAACCCACCACCCACATACCCCTAATCTAACCCAAACCCCCCTTAAATAAACGATCGGAACAGCCAATAGAATGCGAGCTCAATCTGATTGGCTGATTGGATCAGCCAATCGGATTGAACTTGATTCTGATTGGCTGATTCCATCAGCCAATCAGAAAATTCCTACCTTAATTCCGATTGGCTGATAGAATCCTATCAGCCAATCGGAATTCGAGGGACGCCATCTTGGATGACGTCCCTTAAAGGAACAGTCATTCGTCGTTCAGTCGTCGGTCCGGATGGATGTTCCGCGCTGGATGTCTTCAGGATCCTGCCGCTTCGCTCCGGATGGAAGAAGATCGAAGATGCCGCTTGGAGAAGATGTTTGCCGGTCCGGATGTCCTCTTCTTGCCGGATAGGAGGAAGACTTTGGAGCCTCTTCTGGACCGGATTATGGATCGCCAACCCCCGCTTGGGTTGGATGAAGATCTTGGAGCCAGGACGGATCGGTGATACCTGGATGGTGAAGACAAGGTAGGAAGATCTTCAGGGGCTTAGTGTTAGGTTTATTTAAGGGGGGTTTGGGTTAGATTAGGGGTATGTGGGTGATGGGTTGTAATGTTGGGGGGGGTATTGTATTTATTCTTTTACAGGCAAAAGAGCTGAAATTCTTGGGGCATGCCCCGCAAAGGGCCCTGTTCAGGGCTGGTAAGGTAAAAGAGCTTGTAACTTTTTTAATTTAGAATAGGGTAGGGAATTTTTTATTTTGGGGGGCTTTGTTATTTTATTAGGGGGCTTAGAGTAGGTGTAATTAGTTTAAAATTGTTGTAATATTTTTCTTATGTTTGTAAATATTTTTTTATTTTCTGTAACTTAGTTCTTTTTTATTTTTTGTACTTTAGATAGTTTATTTAATTGTATTTATTTGTAGGAATTGTGTTTAATTAATTTATTGATAGTGTAGTGTTAGGTTAATTGTAGGTAATTGTAGGTATTTTATTTAATTATTTTATTGATAGGGTAGTGTTAGGTTTAATTATAACTTAGGTTAGGATTTATTTTACAGGTAAATTTGTTATTATTTTAACTAGGTAGCTATTAAATAGTTCTTAACTATTTAATAGCTATTGTACCTGGTTAAAATAATTACAAAGTTGCCTGTAAAATAAATATTAATCCTAAAATAGCTATAATATAATTATAATTTATATTGTAGCTATATTAGGATGTATTTTACAGGTAAGTATTTAGCTTTAAATAGGAATAAGTTATTTAATAAGAGTTAATTTATTTCGTTAGATGTAAATTATATTTAACTTAGGGGGGTGTTAGTGTTAGGGTTAGACTTAGCTTTAGGGGTTAATCCATTTATTAGAATAGCGGTGAGCTCCGATCGGAAGATTAGGGGTTAATAATTGAAGTTAGGTGTCGGCGATGTTAGGGAGGGCAGATTAGGGGTTAATACTATTTATGATAGGGTTAGTGAGGCGGATTAGGGGTTAATAACTTTATTATAGTAACGCTCAGGTCCGCTCGGCAGATTAGGGGTTAATAAGTGTAGGCAGGTGTCGGCGAAGTTGTGGGGGGCAGGTTAGGGGTTAATAAATATAATATAGGGGTCGGCGGTGTTAGGGGTAGCAGATTAGGGGTACATAGGGAGAACGTAGGTTGCGGCGGTTTACGGAGCGGCAGATTAGGGGTTAAAAAAAATATGCAGGGGTCAGCGATAGCGGGGGCGGCAGATTAGGGGTTAATAAGTGTAAGGGTAGGGGTGTTTAGACTCGGGGTACATGTTAGGGTGTTAGGTGCAGACGTAGGAAGTGTTTCCCCATAGGAAACAATGGGGCTGCGTTAGGAGCTGAACGCTGCTCTTTTGCATGTGTTAGGTTTTTTTTCAGCTCAAACAGTCCCATTGTTTCCTATGGGAGAATCGTGCACGAGCACGTTTTTGAGGCCGGCCGCGTCCGTAAGCAACTCTGGTATCGAGAGTTGCATTTGCGGTAAAAATTCTCTACGCTCCTTTTTTGGAGCCTAACGCAGCATTTGTTTGAACTCTCGATACCAGAGTTAAATTTATGGTGCGGCCAGAAAAAAGCCTGCGGAGCGTTAACAGCCCTTTTACCGCCGAACTCCAAATCTAGGCCTAAGTTTGTCACTGTTTTACTTTATTTTATTTATTTTTTTTTGGTTATTCACAGTATGCACAAATCACTTTATCACTAAGTATTTCACACCATTGATATATTTCCGATCATAATTGATGATTTGACATGTATTTATGAGTCCCATTATTACTTAAATTTATTAGTTTGCTGTACTTTGCTTCACTTTAATCTTCACCTTTAGCTATAGCGCTCCTGTTTAAACATTAATCTCTGTTTATTTCACACACCTATGTTAGGGACTTTTTAGGTATATCAGGAGTTTGGTGTTTTTACCCTGCACTTTTTAATCTACACTTTAGAATTCTTGCACTAAGTCCCTCTTAATCAGCAGCTGGTATATTATCTTTTATACAACACTATTATAGGAATTACTATACATATATATATTTTCAACTTTTTATCTAAGTGGACACATTTAATCTCCCCTGCTCCCTTTAAATTCTATCATTCATGTCATCTCCCCCTAGAATGGAGGATATTTTCTAATTCAGGGATCAACTATATAAAGAATTATCTGATTATAAAGAGGACGAGAGTAGTAACTGTCCTGATTATGAAAGTCTGGAAGAGACCATGATTAAATTAGAAAAACTCCTAATTAAAGAATTAAAACAAAAAACTGAAATTGTCTTTTTAAATAAATATACTGAAAAAGGTATTATTCCTAAAGGGTTAATTTTAAATAAATCCCGTGCATTTCCCCTCAAAGAGATTTACCAAACAGAATGGGAAGAAGTATTATCTAAAGCTTCATTAGACCTAATAGAAATTTTAAAAAAATCTAGAAAAGACACTCTGATAGATTTAGAGAAATAAATAATAGAAATTAAAGAGAAATTAAAAGATAGGAAGACTTTGGAGTTTAAACAGAAACAAAAAGCTATGATTGAAAGAATTGATACCCTAAACAAAGATATTCTAAAAACCAAATGGAAAAAAATTGGATAGAGATACAAAGAAACCAAATATAGATATTAATAATGAAACCACAAATATGGAAACTAATGCTCCTAAAGATGAGTGGACAGTAGTGAATTATAATAAAGAGAAGGATAACAATAATCCGATATATCCTAGATAAAATAACTATAGAAATAGGATTAGAGAGAATAGAGATTATAATAGATCATGGAGACCAGACCACTCCAATAATGATAGAACACAGAATAATGGTTATCATTATTATAGAAACTCCAATACATATGACAGACATAATGACTATCACTCAGAGGCCAAAAGGGGATATTACAATAATGATTACCATAGGAACAGATATGAACCGTATAGACCAAATAGACCTATCTGGGACAACAGAGATAATTGGGAAACACCAGTTAGGAATAGATACACCCCCCTAAACTATGAAGAAGAGAGACCTAGACATTAAAATAATGAGGTTCCTTTTTTAGTGAACAGCCCTCTAAGGGAGGGCACATCAAAAGATCTTTTAGAACAGAACAAAACAAATGCATGGGGACACAGAAACAACAAAAAAAGACCTCTAGAGGAACAAGAGGGAGTGTCTCCAGCAAACGAAGCCAAAAGAGGGAAATGAATACAAACGGAGTATTCAATATCAGTAGTACTACTCTAAAAGAGGAAGAAATTAAAATACTGAGCTATGGCCTCTCCTTTGCCCCTAGTACCAGATTAAATAAATTCAACACGCATATACATATTAAAAAGATTGTAAGAAATCTCACTCTAAAACGGTTTTATATGAGAAGTGCACTAGAAATAGCCTCTACCAAAAGGGTTGTAACTAAACAAGATAATTCTGTCCATACCAATTTAAAATCCAAATCCAAATTTAATCCTGTCACAGCAAAAGGAAGTCATCTAGAGACTTTTGAAAAAATGGCTCTAAGAGATTTGAGGAACAGTCAGCCATCTAGATTCATAAAAACAAATATGACCAAAAAGGATACACTTGTTTTAGAAAACCTAAAAAAGAACAACAAAGTGACCATTAAGCCCGCCGACAAGGGCGGCAGGATTGTAGTAATGGATACCAGCTATTACGAATCTGAAGCTAATAGACTGTTAAGTGAGACTAAAACCTATAAGAAATTATAATTAAATCCCACTAATAAATTTGCAGCATCACTTAAAAAGCTTTTAAAAGAAGGCAGGGACCTGGGAATATTGAATGAAAAGGAGGTGGAATCCCTGGACCCTAAACATCCTAGGGTCCCGGGGTTCTACTTCCTTCCCAAAATCCACAAGAATGTAAAACAACCACCGGGTAGACTGATTATCTCAGGAATAGGGGCATTATCCTCAAATTTATCACAATATGTGGAGATTTTTCTGCAGAAATTAGTAAAAAATTTAGACTCATATCTTAAGGACTCAACTGCTGTTTTAAATACTCTGGAAAATTTAGTTTGGGAGGATAATTTTATTTTAGTCACTGGAGACATAACATTGTTATATACAGTAATAGACCATGAGAAAGGAGTCTCAGCTATTGACAAATATCTAAGTACTGATCCAGATATGAAGATTGAACAAAAACAATTTTTATTAAAAAGTATAGCTTTTATACTGAAAAATAATTATTTTATGCATGACAATAAATTCTTTTTACAGATAGAGGGCACGGCTATGGGCACGAGGTTTGCACCTAGCTACGCCAACCTGTTTGTTGGCAGTTGGGAAGAATCTTTCTTCCGGGAGGGTAGCTATGGTGCAAACCTCGTGCTCTATAGACGGTACATCGATTATGTCCTGCTAATATGGAGAGGGTCTGTATTAGAGTTACAAAGGATGTTTGATAATATGAATGCCAATGATAGGGGCTTAAAATTCACCTTTAATTACAGTAGGGAAACAGTTATATTCTTAGATTTGGAAATTATGGTGGTAAATAATCTAGTGGAAACAAAAACCCACTTTAAAGAAGTGGACTCTAACAGTTTCATACATGCTAACAGTTGTCATCTCCAACAATGGAAAGACAACATCCCGTTTGGCTAAAGTCTAAGGATTAAGAAAAACTGTTCTAGACCTCAAGACTTTGAAAATCAAATTGGGATCCTAATGGAAAAATTCTTAGATAGAGGCTATAAAAAAGAAACTGTAAATAAGGCTGTACTATGGGCTAAGGAGACCAATAGAAAATCCCTGCTCTCATATAAACAAAAGGCTAATATAGAGAACACACAGGTAATCAATGTCCCATTCATTACAGAGTATAGTGTAGACCATGGTCTTATGAGAAAAATTTTAAACAAAAATTGGGGCATACTCAAAGCAGACCCTATTATAGGAGACTCTTTACCACCCAAACCTAAAATGATTTTTAGATAACCAAAAACTTCAAATCTATCCTGGCACCTAGTGCATATAACACTAAAACAATGGTACCCATACAGAAAAATCTACAGGGAGGGAAAATACTAGGTTTCTTTCCCTGTTACTCCTGTAAGGCTTGTAAATACAGTGACAAAAGAAGCACAGTGAAAGTTCATAAATCTGGAGAGGAATTTAGTATTAAAGAGTGTATTAGATGTACCACCAAAGGGGTCATTTATATTCTAAAATGTACTTGTGATTTGATATATTTTGGGGAAACAAAAAGAATGATAAAAGACAGGATAAGGGAACATCTCTGTATTGAAAAGGGAGTGGAAGACACTAATCTTTATAAACATTTTAAACTAGTGCATAATGGTAGAACCTCTGACTTAAAATATTGGGGGATAGCACATTTTAAGCAAAATTGGAGGGGTGGGAATATAGAAAAAAATTTAAAACTCAAAGAGGCAGAACTCATATATAGATATGACACTTTATTTCCCGCTGGCCTGAACTCAGAGTTACACATCTCCCCGTTTTTATTAGACTAATTTTATGCTGTAGATGCAATATCATCTTCTTGCTTTTACTTACACCTGTGTCCCCTTTTAAATGTAGATGTATTATATTTTTTACAATGTAGATGTATCACTTTTAATGTATCTTTATAATAAGGGTATAGATAAAAAAAAATTAATAATCAGATCACTAGATTCCCTTTTAGAAATTAAAAATCTTTTATAATAAGGTCTTGTACATTTAGGTTCCTATATAGATTTTAGGTTCCTATCTATTTATGAATGTCTTCACTTTATCATGAAGTTTTCATTATTATTACTTTTTATTTTCTTTATTCTCTACACTGAGTTAAAATAACACCAATACCACTGTAACTTGTAACTGACAATTTTAGGTAAGTATATGGAATATAGGTTTTTTATTCATTGATCTTATATAATTTTAAATAATAATCTTTGTATTTAAGTTGATGTATTGTTGCCTTTAACAAATTTAGATCTGCCAATACCACCTTTAAACAACGATACACACCCCCTTCTCTATGACCAATAAAATGTGACCAATAAGAGATTGAGATACACCTTTAAAAAAGGTGCACCTGCTGCAACACCTCATCTTGAGAAAGCCCTGTAGAGGGAGAAACGCGTTGATGTTTGTTGCCATTATCTAACTTCAAAGAGTATTTCACAGCCACCAGTTGCTGTCACAGATTGATGCCGTTTGCCGTCTGTGAAACTCTGAACTTTGCATTATCCTGGTACTTGCTTATGTACCGAAATTATAAGCCTTATTGAAGGTTGGAAAACTGAACTTTGTACCTACTCTAACAGTTGCATTTAGCATACAGCACCTCTCAATAGTATCCTGCGTGCTTTTGGGCACATAAAGAGCGGATACCTTGTCGCTGTGGAACCAAGCAGCTGAAACCTGAGAGCAATCATAACAGGGACCAATCGGAGTGCTCAGTCAGGACAGCGCCCATATAGGTGACGTCACTTCCGCTACGGCGGTAATTTTCTTTTTCCTTTATCAAGAGCCGCATTGTTTGGGGGTAAGCCTGCATCATCTATCTACACAATAACTTGTATCTGGACTGTCCAAATCCATTTGGCCATAAGGATAAACATTCTAATACTGTTGGTGTATTGGCATATTTCTTTTACATACGGAGACGTCCGTTTTTAGTGTATTGTGTTTTTTACTTTGTCATTTGTTTTGGCTGCATTAAATTTTTAGGCATAGCCTTGCTAAAAAGCACTAAGTTTGTCACTGTTTTACTTTATTTTATTTTATTTTTTTAGTTATTCACAGTATGCACGAATCACTTTATCACTAAGTATTTCACACCATTGATATATTTCCGATCATAATTGATGATTTGACACGTATTTATGCGTCCCATTATTACTTAAATTTATTAGTTTGCTGTACTTTGCTTCACTTTAATCTACACCTTTAGCTATAGCGCTCCTGTTTAAACATTAATCTCTGTCTATTTCACACACCTATGTTAGGGACTTTTTAGGTATATCAGGAGTTTGGTGTTTTTACCCTGCGCTTTTTAATCTACACTTTAGAAGTTTAATTTTGTCTTTCCTATTACTTTAAAGGGTTACAATTTCTTTATACACCAATTCATTTTATGCCACATATAGAGCTTCACTCGCATTCTGGGCTAGATTACAAGTGGAGTGGTATTTAGCTTTTTCACTATAGACTGTTTTTTTCCAGTGATAACCCAGCGCAAAATTTCGAAATTCAAAAATTGTGATCGCGTTCACACATTCTCCCCACAGAAGTCAAAGGAAAAAAAAGTACACCCCATTCTGTAGCGCAAGCACCATCACATATTCTCAATATTGCTAACCCGACATGAAATAATGAATATTTCATTTTCCAATGTTCTTACATACGTAACAGGATATGTTCTATTTATTCCTAAATACATATTTCTACATATATCTAATGTTTTTTTTTAAAAAATATATATTTATATAGATGATTATTAGTGATGTCGCGAACATAAAAATTTGGATTTGCGAACGCGAACTTCCACAAATGTTCATGAACGGGCGAACCGGGCGAACCACCATAGACTTCAATAGGCAGGCGAATTTTAAAACCCACAGGGACTCTTTCTGGCCACAATAGTGATGGAAAAGTTGTTTCAAGGGGACTAACACCTGGACTGTGGCATGCCGGAGGGGGATCCATGGCAAAACTCCCATGGAAAATTACAAAGTTGATGCGGAGTCTGGTTTTAATCCATAAAGGGCATAAATCACCTAACATTCCTAAATTTTTTGGAATAACGTGCTTTAAAACATCAGGTATGATGTTGTATCGATCAGGTACTGTAAGGGTTACGCCCGCTTCACAGTGTCAGACCAAACTCCCCGTTTAACGCACCGCAAACAACCGCAAACAGTCCATTTGCACAACTGCAAACTCCCCATTTGCACAAGGTTGGATACCAAGCTAGCCATGCCCCGTTCCTTGTCCTCACTGATGTCATTGAAGGTCTCTTCCTCCATCCAGCCACGTACAACACCAAGGGTTCCCGAAAGGTGACAACAAGCCCACTGGGACGCCTGCTGTGTTTGGACTTCCACCTCCTCAAAGACACCTTCCTCCTCCGACTCCTCTTCTTCAGACTCCTCTCTCTGCATTGCCTCTCTCTGCGTTATTATAAGGTGTGTTAAGTAGTACTATATGGCATCGATTTTAGGAACCGGGAGATGGAAAAGATGCTTGGTCGGTCCTCCTACTTCAAATTTGGGGCACTGCGCGTGCAATCTAATGTGCCACCAGATAGGAGTGGTGTGTTAAGTAGTACTATTCTTATCAGTTTAATCCCTGTTACATCCCCTATCAGGGGACGTGTATATGGCATCGATTTTAGGAACTGGGAGATGGAAAAAGATGCTTGGTCGGTCCTCCTACTTCAAATTTGGGGCACTGCACGTGCAATCTAATGTGCCACCAGATAGGAGTGGTGTGTTAAGTAGTTCTATTCTTATCAGTTTAATCCCTGTTACGTCCCCTATCAGGGGACGTGTATATGGCATCGATTTTAGGAACCGGGAGATTTAAAAAGATGCTTGGTCGGACCTCCTACTTCAAATTTGGGGCACTGCGCGTGCAATCTAATGTGCCACCAGATAGGAGTGGTGTGTTAAGTAGTACTATTCCTATCAGTTTAATCCCTGTTATGTGCCTTTTTTTGGTTTGGTTTTTGAAGCCACAGTGCAGCACCAGAGGCCAGAAAAATTAGGCATGTACACATGCCAGAAAAATTAGGTATTGTTGCAGCCGCTGCTGTAGCAGCGGCCAGAAAAATTAATGTTTGTTTCCCAGGCAGAAAGTGCCCTAAAACATTGCGGCTTGAACCCAAGTTGGTGGCGGATAAGTCACGCAAGTCATCCGGCATTCAGAGATAAAATACAGCACCGTGTGGACCATTTTTAGCCAAAGGCAGCTCATCTTATCAAGCCTTTTTTAGTCGAATGTATCGCCCACTGTCAGTCCCTTCAGGATCCATCCCTCATTCATCTTAATAAAGGTGAGGTAATCTAGACTTTTTTGACCTAAGCGACTTCTCTTCTCAGTGACAATACCTCCTGCTGCACTGAAGGTCCTTTCTGACAGGACACTTGAAGCGGGGCAGGCCAGAAGTTCTATCGCAAATTGGAATAGCTCAGGCCACAGGTCAAGCCTGCACACCCAGTAGTCAAGGGGTTCGTCGCTACTCAGAGTGTCGATATCTGCAGTTAAGGCGAGTCTGCTACCTGTTGGTCGAGTCACTCTCTGAGGGTGGACCCCGAAGGGCTGTGGCGATGCGTAGGACTTAAAAAGCTCTGCATGTCCTCCATCAACAACACGTCTGTAAAGCGGCCTGTCCTTGCCGGCGTGGTCGTGGGAGGAGGAGGATTACTTTCACCTCTTCCCCTGTTAGATTCCCGTTGTGCTGTGACATCACCCTTATACGCTGTGTAAAGCATACTTTTTTATTTATTTTGGAACTGCTGCATCCTTTCCGACTTGCGCTAATTCTGTAACATTTCAGGCACTTTATGCTTATACTGGGGGTCTAGTAGCGTGGACACCCAGCACAGGTTTTTCTCCTTCAGCCTTTTTATACAAGGGTCCCTCAACAGGCACAACAGCATGAAAGACCCCATTTGCACAAGGTTGGATGCCAAGCTACTCATGTCCCGTTCCTCGTCCTCAGTGATCTCACTGAAGGTATGTTCTTCCCCCCAGCCACGTACAAAACGGGTACCAGATAGGTGACAACGAGCACCCTGGGATGCCTGTTGTGGTTAGTCTTCCTCCTCCTCCTCAAAGCCACATTCCTCCTCTGACTCATCTTCTTCACAATCCTCTTCCAGCGTTGCCGCAGGTCCAGCAAGCGATGCTGATAAGGCTGTTTCTGGTGGTGATGGTGACCACAACTCTTCCTCTTCTCGCTCATCTACGGCCTGATCCAGCACTCTTCGCAGGGCACGCTCCAGGAAGAAAACAAATGGTATTATGTCGCTGATGGTGCCTTCGGTGTGACTGACTAGGTTTGTCACCTCCTCAAAAGGACGCATGAGCCTACAGGCATTGCGCATGAGCGTCCAGTAACGTGGCAAAAAAATTCCCAGCTCCGCAGAGGCTGTCCTAGCACCCCGGTCATACAAATAGTCGTTAACAGCTTTTTCTTGTTGGAGCAGGCGGTCGAACATTAGGAGTGTTGAATTCCAACGTGTCGGGCTGTCGCAAATCAAGCGCCTCACTGGCATGTTGTTTCGCCGCTAGATATCTGAAAAGTGCGCCATGGCCGTGTAGGAACTCCTGAAATGGCCACACACCTTCCTGGCCTGCTTCAGGATGTCCTGTAAGCCTGGGTACTTATGCACAAAGCGTTGTACGATCAGATTACACACATGTGCCATGCACGGCACATGTGTCAACTTGTCCAAAATCAATGCCGCCAACAAATTTTTTTCGTTGTCACAAACCACTTTGCTGATCTCCAGTTGGTGCGGAGTCAGCCACTGATCCACCCGTGCATTCAGGGCGGACAGGAGTGCTGGTCTGGTGTGACTCTCTGCTTTCAGGCAAGTCAACCCCAATACGGCGTGACACTGCCGTATCCGGGATGTGGAATAGTACCTGGGGAGCTGGGGGGTGCCGTTGATGTGGAGCAAGACGCAGCAGCAGAAGAGGACTCAGCTGAGGAGGTTATGGAAGAGGATGGAGTAGGAGGAGTAGAGGAGGTGGCAGCAGGCCTGCCTGCAAGTCATGGCGGTGTCACCAACTCCTCTGCAGAGCCACGCATTCCATGCTTGGCAGCCGTCAGCAGGTTTACCCAATGCACAGTGTAGGTGATATACCTGCCCTGACCATGCTTTGCAGACCAGGTATCAGTGGTCAGATGGACCCTTGCCCCAACACTGTGTGCCAGGCATGCCATTACTTCCTTTTGCACAATCAAGTACTGGTTGGGGATTGCCTTTTGTGCAAAGAAATTTCGGCCGGGTACCTTCCACTGCGGTTTCCCAATAGCTACAAATTTTTGGAACACCTCAGACTCCACCAGCTTGTATGGTAAAAGCTGGCGGGCTAAGAGTTCAGACAAGCCAGCTGTCAAATGCCAGGCAAGGGGGTGACTTTGTAACATTGGCTTCTTACGCTCAAACATGTCCTTGACAGACACCTGACTGTGGGCAGATGAGCAGGAACTGCTCAAGGCGAGACACGGAGTGGCGGATGGTTGAGAGGGGGCAAGGAGGACAGCAGTGGTTGACGTGGCTGAAGATGCTGGACCAGGAGGAGGATGGTGGCTTTGAGTTTGTGTGCTGCTTGTACTCATGTGTTGATCCCATAGGCGTTTGTGATGTGCGGTCATGTGATTTCGCAAAGCAGTTGTACCTAGGTGGGTGTTGGACTTCCCACAACTCAGTTTCTTTTGGCACAGGTTGCAAATGGCATCGCTGTTGTCAGAGGCAGACACACAAAAAAAATGCCACACTGCTGAGCTCTGCAATGATGGCATTCTGGTGGTGGCAACAGCATGCGTTGATTGGCGTGCTGTCTGGCTGAACCGGGTGCCGATGCATGCTGTCTGACTGTGCCACTAGCTCCTTGCGACGACCTCCCCCTGCTTCCAACTCGTCTCCTCCTCCTCTCTGTCTCCCCATCTGAACTTTCCCCCTCTTCTTCTTTTCTTCTAGCGGGCACCCACGTGACATCCACGGATGCATCGTCATCATCAACCGCTTCACTTGTATCTGACAACTCAGCAAAGGAAGCAGCAGCGGTTACAACATCATCATCATCATCATCATCACACCGTACGTCCATGTGTGTAATGCTGCCTGACTGAGACATATCCCTGTTATCTACATCCTCTGGCAATAATTGTTGCGCATCACTATCACTCATTTCTTCCAACTGATATGTAAATAACTCCTCTGACAGATCAAGTGAAGTGGCTGTGGTGTTAGTGTTGGTGGTGGCGGCAGGCGGGCGAGTGGTAACTTGAGAGGTGCCCGAAGTTAAGCTGGAGGATGATGCGTCAAGGTTCCGAGCGGAAGCTGTAGAAGATTGGGTGTCCTGTGTTAGCCAGTCAACTATGTCCTCAGAACTGTTCGAGTTCGGGGTACGTGGCCTCTGAACACTGGGCATTATTCTAGGTCCAAAGGGAATCACAGCACCACGACCATGACGGACCCTGTGGGGTGGCCTGCCTCTGCCTGTCATTTTTTTTCGATTAGTGGAACTATGCGTGCAAGCTACTGTGACAACAGATATGAGTGGCACTGTGCACTGGCAGAAGTTGGCAGAGTAGAGGCTGTAGGCCTGACACACACGCTTGCAGACAACTAACTGCTATTCAATCTATTACAGTCAAAAACATTTTTTTTTTAAATGTACACTACTGTTACACCAGATATGAGTTGCACTGGTGTGACACTGTGCCCTGGCAGGCACTGAAACGCACACGTGTGAAGGAAACTGACTGCTATTATTTCACAGTCAAAAAAGTGTTGTTTTTTTTAAATGTACACTACTGTTACACCAGATATGAGTTGCACTGGGGTGACACTGTGCCCTGGCAGGCAGGCACTGAAACGCACACGTGTGACGGAAACTGACTGCTATTATTTAACACAGTCAAAAAAGTGTTGTTTTTTTTTTAAATGTGCACTACTGTTACACCAGATATGAGTTGCACTGGGGTGACACTGTGCTCTGGCAGGCAGGCAGGCACTGAAACGCACACATGTGAAGGAAACTGACTGCTATTATTTCACAGTCAAAAAAGTATTGGTTTTTTTTTAAATGTACACTACTGTTACACCAGATATGAGTTGCACTGGGGTGACACTGTGCCCTGGCAGGCAGGCACTGAAACGCACACGTGTGAAGAAAACTGACTGCTATTATTTCACAGTCAAAAAAGTGTTGTTTTTTTTAAATGTACACTACTGTTACACCAGATATGAGTTGCACTGGGGTGACACTGTGCCCTGGCAGGCAGGCACTGAAACGCACACGTGTGAAGGAAACTGACTGCTATTATTTCACTGTCAAAAAAGTGTTGTTGTTTTTTAAATGTACACTACTGTTACACCAGATATGAGTTGCACTGTGGTGACACTGTGCCCTGGCAGGCAGGCACTGAAACGCACACGTGTGAAGGAAACTGACTGCTATTATTTCACAGTCAAAAAAGTGTTGTTTTTTTTTAATGTACACTACTGTTACACCAGATATGAGTTGCACTGGGGTGAAACTGTGCCCTGGCAGGCAGGCACTGAAACGCACATGTGTGAAGGAAACTGACTGCTATTATTTCACAGTCAAAAAAGTGTTGTTCTTTTTAAATGTACACTACTGTTACACCAGATATGAGTTGCACTGGGGTGACACTGTGCCCTGGCAGGCACTGAAACGCACACGTGTGAAGGAAACTGACTGCTATTATTTCACAGTCAAAAAAGTGTTGTTCTTTTTAAATGTACACTACTGTTACACCAGATATGGGTTGCACTGGGGTGACACTGTGCCCTTGCAGGCCCTGAAACGCACACGCGTGAAGGAAACTGACTGCTATTATTTCACAGTCAAAAAAGTGTTGTTTTTTTTAAATCTACACTACTGTTATACCAGATATGAGTGGTAGCACTGGGCAAGTGTGCACAGTATATGCTGTGAGCCTGACACACATGCTGGCAGGCAGGCAACTGCAATTAGATTACACAGGAAAAAAAAAAAAGCAGACTGATGTTCTAGCCCTAAAAAGGACTTTTTGGGGTGCTGTCCTTACAGCAGAGATCAGATGAGTCCTTCAGGACTGTAGTGGACACTGAATACACTAGCCTAGCTATTGATTCCCCTATTAAATCAGCAGCAGCTACACTGTCCCTCCTCTCACTAAGAATGCAGCTTCCGAATGAATCTTAAATGGATGCTGTCCAGGAGGTGGGAGGGTCTGGGAGGGAGGGTCTGCTGCTGATTGGCTGGAATGTGTCTGCTGACTGTGAGGTACAAGGTCAAAGTTTACTCAATGCTGACGAATAGGGGGCGGACCGAACATCGCATATGTTCGCCTGCTGCGGTGAACGCGAACAAGCTATGTTCGCCGGGAACTATTCGCCGGCAAACTATTCACGACATCACTACGTAAGGCGTTGGTCCTTAAGGGGTTAAAGGGACAGTCTAGTCAAAAATAAACTTCCATGATTTAGATAGGGCATGTAATTTTAAACAACTTTACTTTTATCATCAATTTTGCTTTGTTCTATTGTTATTCTTAGTTGAAAGCTAAACCTAGGAGGCTCATATGCTAATTTCTTAGCCCTTGAAGGCCGCCTCTTATCTGAATGCCTTTTTACATTTTTCACAACTAGAGGGTATTAGTTCATGTGTGCCATATAGATAACATAGTGCTCATGCCCGTGGAGTGACCAAGGAGTCAGCACTGATTGTCTAAAATGCAAGTCTGTCAAAAGAACTGAAATAAGGGTGCAATCTGCAGAGGCATAGATACAAGGTAATCACAGAAGTAAAAAGTGTATTAATATAACTATGTTGGTTATGCAAAACTGGCATATGGGTAATACAATAATTATCTATCTTTTAAAACAATATTCTGGTATAGACTGTCCCTTTAAGGCATTGGAGATAACAAAACTCTACAAAATACTGCAGTACAATAAAACCCTAACCACGAAATTTAAACGATATTGATGGTTGTCACAATTGTATCTGTATATGTAAAATGACATACCTTATAATAGGCAATTCTGCAACTCTGCAATAAAGGATACCAAGAGAATGAAGCAAATCTGATAATAGAAGTAAACTGGAAAGTTATTTAAAATTGTATGATCAGTCTGAATTGTTAAGAATTATTTGTTATTAGTCTGCTTTAGCCGTCATTTGCTACTGTTCAGATCCCTATCACATAGCTTTGTCAGCAGGGAACGCACGTGACATGATGGGCTAGATGATATAAACTTCACCAGATCAAACCTAATTTTTCTCGCCGACTCTTGCATGAGCTGCTCTAGTGGAATTAACGAAAAAAAGGGGCAGTCCCTGCGAGTGGCGAGTTGGCTCCTATTGAAAGTAATGGAGCTTGATGGATAGGGACTCATTTCTCATTAGAGCGAAGCTAGCAGGGAGCAGGGGACGCACTTTAAAAGTTAAATCCTACAGCCTATATAAATCACATTATGCTGCTTTCTGAGTAAAGCAACTTCCAATCGCCTATATTTTCATATGCATGTTTTTGTCTATTCGGGTTATAGGTATCTGTGATGTTTTGTGAAAAGCTCAACACCTTTTAGTTGGTGACAAAAAAATATAAGATCTGCAGTGCGAAAATCTTTACAGAATTACGTTAAGATTAGAGAGACATTTTTATATATGCCCATGCAATGCCCATGTTCAGCCCATTTTACGAAAAAACAACAGTTACGCTCTGCATTTTGTATTAATAAGTACAAATTTCTGTGTGTTTTTTGCACATCCAGTGTACTTACTATTTACACTGTACATTTTTAATGCAATTTATTCCTGTGACACCCTAATTTCAGAGTAAAAAGTGGCTTTAGATCATTCCACCAGGGAAATAGAAGGACTGGTGTTCTATCGAGAACTCCAATACATCGAAAACTCCAATATAACGTCACGTCCGGTTATTCCATACATCTGATTGGTCCATGTCTCAGTGAGTGGCAGGATTCACAACCAATCAGATGAGCACTGTAATCGCCTATCTTCATTATCTATTTTGCCTCCGCCTGGGGGGAACCTCATTGCTCAAGGTTTACTTGGGGTGTATGCCAGAGGATTGGCGGTGTGCCCCCCAAGACAGGCAAAAACAGATAGTGAAAATATCAGATTGGAGTTTTCGGGGAATTGGAGTTCTCGACAAAACACTGGCAAGCTTTCTTTTATAATCCCGCCAACCCAGAGAGCTTTCAATCATCGAAATGTAAAAGAAATGCAACTGGATGAGAAACTGGAGGAAATTTTTTTTTTTTTTTTTATCCTGCATCAGCCTCAGTGGTGAGGATAAAATTAGGACTATGGTGTCAATTTATCAAAGTGCCAATCTCAGTGCATTCGCCGGCGTCAATACGCTTTCCAGACATCGCTGACGTGGATCTGAATACGATACCATTATTTATAAAAAAAGATGTCAAAAACATGCATGTCAAGTACGGTGCGAAGAGCATCGGACTTGTGTTAGACAACAGTCATCGATGTTGCGGTTATTCAGGTTTTTTCCAAACTTTATTTATACCATTTCATTACTGTCCATTAAAGAACACATTTCTCTAAAGCTAATCTTTTATTTTTCAACTGTTAATATCCAAGAAATAAGGTAAAATTTGAAACCAAAGCACCAAAAAGGCTGGGTCTGGATGATTGGACTAAACCAGTAAACTTTAAAATGATAAAATTACACTTTAATTTCTTACAGACATGGATCCATGTTAAAAACAAACATTTAAAATATACATAAAAGCAACATAGAATTCACAAAAGCAATATATAATTCACAGCTGCAATCCTCTTACAGATAACTAGTTTTAGACCAATCTGTACTGGTGTCCCAGTCTCTCTTTTATGAGGTAATCTCCTTTTCTAAGTTTGGTTTGCCTTTACTTAACTCCTTTTCTAAGTTTGGTTAGCCTTTTCTTGACTATAGGTGGTGACTGGAATAATGTTAGCTTGCGTGCTGCTATGTTTTTAAAAGAGGTAATCGACAAATGTGTGGGTGATGCAGATAGTGCAAACTTTTTATATGCAACGATAAATGTGTGAGATCAAAGTGTAACTAAGTGCTTAATGTGAAACAATGTGGTTGAAACTTCCTCTGCTTATCAAACTGTATAAAGAATTTCCAGGTGGTGGAGACACAAAATATAAAAAATAAACAATATTAATAAAACAGTGAAGAAACAATAAAAGGTCCGGTAATATCCTTAATAAAAACTAACTTCTATCAAAGCAAATTTCAAAAACATCACCTCTGATAGGGTGAACCAACAAATGTGAATCTTCAAACAGCAAATAAGTGATTGTCACTAAAAAAAGTCCTCCAAAAATAGTGTTAAATCCAAATTGCAGTGTTCAATCCAAACTGTCAAAGAATCGTATTAAAAGAAAAAGAAAAAATCAAGGAAAAAATCAGTGGCCACTGTTAGAAACAAACGAAACAAGCAGAAAGTATTCTTAATAAATCCTTTGAAGAAAAATGCCTGCAACCATAGCAGTACCGGACAGTAGTGGGTTATCAAGATCTCCTCAGATGCCCGACAGTCCCAAATCTCACCTAAAGTAAAAAACAAACACACAATAGTGCAGAGCGTAATTACTCAAGTATAATGGAAGGAAGAAGACTCAACAGTCGACGCGTTTCGGTCTATGCTAGACCTTTTTCAAGACTTGAGTACTGAGGAGGAGGAGATCTTGATAACCCACTACTGTCCGGTACTGCTATGGTTGCAGGCATTTTTCTTCATAGGATTTATTAAGAATACTTTCTACTTGTTTTGTTTGTTTCTAACAGTTGCCACTGATTTTTTCCTTGATTTTTTCTTTTTCTTTTAATACGATTCTTTGACTGTTTGGATTGAACACTGCAATTTGGATTTAACACTATTTTTGGAGGACTTTTTTAGTGACAATCACTTATTTGCTGTTTGAAGATTCACATTTGTTGGTTCACCCTATCAGAGGGGATATTTTTGAAATTTGCTTTGATAGAAGTTAGTTTTTATTAAGGATTTTATCGGACCTTTTATTGTTTCTTCACTGTTTTATCAATATTGTTTATTTTTTATATTTTGTGTCTCCACCACCTGGAAATTCTTTATACTGTTTGATAAGCAGAGGGAGTTTAAACCACATTGTTTTATATTAAGCACTTAGTTCCACTTTGATCTCACACATTTATCGTTGCATATAAAAAGTTTGCACTATCTGCATCACCCACACATTTGTCGATAGCCTCTTTTAAAAACATAGCAGCACGCAAGCTAACATTATTCCAGTCACCACCTATAGTCAAGAAAAGGCTAACCAAACTTAGAAAAGGAGTTAAGTAAAGGCAAACCAAACTTAGACTTAGATTTAGAGTTGGGCGATAGCCGTGAAAACCAGCATTAGAGGCTCCTAACGCTGGTTTTTACCGCCCGCTGGTATTTGGAGTCAGTCAGGAAAGGGTCTAACGCTCACTTTGCAGCTGCGACTTTTCCATACCGCAGATCCCCCTACGCCATTTGCGTATCCTATCTTAATCTGAGTATCATATGTATTTATTTGCAATCAATGGATATTTTAAGAGCTGGGCCAGTTTTCTCTCTGTACCTGTGTAACCCCTCCTGATTGCAATCTAGTTTTAAAAACCACCCCTACAAAGGTGTTATAAAATTGGCTGGCATATAAGATTACATTTCTTACTGAAAAAGAAATTCAAGGGAAGGAAGATATACACTGAAAATAGCATGACAGTAAAGAGGTGATTTTAATTTCTGCTGTATCTGAATCATGACAGTTTAATGATAGGTGGGCTATCCCTTTGAGCTATCATCTTAAGATTATATTAAATCAAACATCAATTCGAATTTGAAAATCCTTGTCTAAAATATTACACTCTGGGGCATAGTTATCAATGCGTCTACTTTACCTGCCTTCGCCGGTTCAATACGCCCGCCTAAGCACGCCTACCATCGCCGCTGCGGACCTGCAAAATTTTGCCTAAGTTATCAATAAAGCTGTCAAAAAGCTGCGCACCAAGTACTGTGCGATGAGTACTGTCCAATCTCGCTGCTCTTCGGCTTTTTTACAGCTTTATTGCTAGCCTGTCACCAAGCACCCACACTAACTACACTGTTCTACCCCCTATACCGGCGCCCCCGGAGCCCCCCGCAACTAAATAAAGTTACTAACCTCTAAACCGCCGCTCCTAGACCCTGCCGCAACTCTTATAAATGTATTAACCCCTAAACCGCCGCTCCCGGACACCGCCGCCACCTACATTATACCTAGTAATCCCTATCCTGCCCCCCCCTATACTGCCGCCCTCTATAATAAAGTTATTAACCCCTATCCTGCGGATCCCGGACCTCGCCGCAACTAAAAAAATAGTTTAACCCCTAAACTGCCGCTCCCGGACCCCGCCGCAACCTATATTAAACTTATTAACCCCTAATCTGCCCCCCCTACACCATCGCCACCTATAATATTTTTATTAACCCCTATCCTGCCCCCCCTATACCGCCGCCCTCTATAATAAAGTTATTAACCCCTATCCTGCTGATCCCAGACCTCGCCGCAACTAAATAAATGTATTAACTCCTAAACCGCCACTCCCGGACCCCGCCGCCACCTATAATAAATTTATTAACCCCCCGACACTGCCGCCACTGTAATAAAATTATTAACCCCTAAACCTAAGTCTAACACTAACCCTAACACCCCCCTAACTTAAATATTAATTAAATAAATCTAAATAATATTTATCTTATTAACTAAATTAATCATATTTAAAACTAAATACTTACCTTTAAAATAAACCCTAATATAGCTACAATGTAAATAATAATTATATTGTAGCTATCTTAGGATTTTTTTTTATTTTACAGGCAACTTTCAGTTTATTTTAACTAGGTACAATAGCTATTAAATAGTTATTAACTATTTAATAGCTACCTATTAAAATAAAGAGAAATTAACCTGTAAAATAAAAACTAACCTAAGTTACAATTACACCTAACACTACACTATATTTTAATAAATTATTCCTATTTAAAACTAAATACTTACCTGTAAAATAAACCCTAAGATAGCTACAATATAATTAATAATTACATTGTAGCTATTTTAGGATTTATATTTATTTTACAGGTAACTTTGTAATTATTTTAGCTAGTTAGAATAGTTATTAAATAGTTATTAAATATTTAATAACTACCTAGCTAAAAGAAATACCAAATTACCTGTAAAATAAATCCTAACCTAAGTTACAATTAAACCTAACACTACACTATCATTAAATTAATTAAATAAATTACCTACAAATAACTACAATTAAATACAATTAAATAAACTAACTAAATTACAAAAAATAAAAAAGCTAAGTTACAAAAAATAAAAAAAATAAGTTACAAACATTTAAAAAATATTACAACAATTTTAAGCAACTTACACCTAATCTAAGCCCCCTAATAAAATAACAACCCCCCCCCCCAAAATAAAAAAATTCCCTACCCTATTCTAAATTAAAAAGTTCAAAGCTCTTTTACCTTACCAGCCCTTAAAAGGGCCTTTTGCGGGGCATGCCCCAAATAATTCAGCTCTTTTGCCTGTAAAAGAAAAATACAACCCCCCCAACATTAAAACCCACCACCCACATACCCCTAATCTAACCCAAACCCCCCTTAAAAAACCTAACACTACCCCCCTGAAGATCATCCTACCTTGAGTCGTCTTCACTCAGCCGAGCCACCGATGGAACCGAAGAGGAGATCCGGAGTGGCAGAAGTCATCATCCAAGGGGCGCTGAAGAAATCTTCCATCCGATGAAGTCATCATCCAAGCGGCGCTGAAGAAATCTTCCATCCGATGAAGTCATCTTCCAAGCGGCGCTGAAGAAATCTTCCATCCTATGAAGTCATCTTCCAAGCGGCGTCTTCAATCTTCATCCATCCGGAGCGGAGCCATCTTCAGACGAGCCGACGCGGAGCCATCCTCTTCTTCCCGACGACTACCGACGAATGGATATTCCTTTAAGGGATGTCATCCAAGATGGCGTCCTTTCAATTCCGATTGGCTGATAGGATTCTATCAGCCAATCGGAATTAAGGTAGGAAAAATCTGATTGGCTGATTGAATCAGCCAATCACATTGAAGTTCAATCCGATTGGCTGATCCAATCAGCCAATCAGATTGAGCTTGCATTCTATTGGATGTTCCGATTTTTCTTTTACAGGCAAAAGAGCTGAATTCTTTGGGGCATGCCCCACAAAAGGCCCTTTTAAGGGCTGGTAAGGTTACAGAGTTTTGAACTTTTTAATTTAGAATAGGGTAGGGAATTTTTTTATTTTGGGGGGTTTGTTATTTTATTAGGGGGCTTAGATTAGGTGTAAGTAGCTTAAAATTGTTGTAATATTTTTTAAATGTTTGTAACTTGTTTTTTTTATTTTTTGTAACTTAGCTTTTTTATTTTTTGTAATTTAGTTAGTTTATTTAATTGTATTTAATTGTAGTTATTTGTAGGTAATTTATTTAATTAATTTAATGATAGTGTAGTGTTAGGTTTAATTGTAACTTAGGTTAGGATTTATTTTACAGGTAATTTGGTATTTCTTTTAGCTAGGTAGTTATTAAATAGTTAATAACTATTTAATAACTATTCTAACTAGCTAAAATAAATAAAAAGTTACCTGTAAAATAAAAATAAATCCTAAAATAGCTACAATGTAATTATTAGTTATATTGTAGCTATCTTAGGGTTTATTTTACTGGTAAGTATTTAGTTTTAAATAGAAATAATTTATTAAAATATAGTGTAGTATTAGGTGTAATTGTAACTTAGGTTAGTTTTTTCTTTTACAGGTTAATTTCTCTTTATTTTAATAGGTAGCTATTAAATAGTTAATAACTATTTAATAGCTATTGTACCTAGTTAAAATAAATTGAAAGTTGCCTGTAAAATAAAAATAAATCCTAAGATGGCTACAATATAATTATTATTTATATTGTACCTATATTAGGGTTTATTTTAAAGGTAAGTATTTAGTTTTAAATAGGATTAATTTAGTTAATAAGATAAATATTATTTAGATTTATTTAATTAATATTTAAGTTAGGGGGGTGTTAGGGTTAGTGTTAGACTTAGGTTTAGGGGTTAATAATTTTATTACAGTGGCGGCGGTGTAGTGGGGGGCAGGGTAGGGGTTAATAAATTTATTATAGGTGGCGACGGTATAGTGGGGCAGGATAGGGGTTAATAAATTTATTATAGGTGGCGACGGTATGGGGTGGCAGGATAGGGGTTAATATGTATCATGTAGATGGCGGCGGGTCTGGGAGCGGCGGTTTAGGGGTTAAACTATTTATTTAGTTGCGGTGAGGTCCGGGATCGGCAGGATAGGGGTTAATAACTTTATTATAGAGGGCGACGGTATAGGGGGGCAGGATAGGGGTTAATAGGTATCATGTAGGTGGTGGCGGGGTCCGGGAGCGGCGGTTTAGTGGTTAATACATATATTATAGTTGTGGCGGGGACCGGGAGCGGCGGTTTAGGGGTTAACACATTTAGTATAGCTTGCAGTGGGCTCCGGGAACGGCGGTTTATTGGGTAATAAGTTTATTTAGTTGCGGCGGTGTAGGGGGGCAGATTAGGGGTGTTTAGACTCGGGGTACATGTTAGGGTGTTAGGTGTAGACAGCTCCTATAGGAATCAATGGGATGCCTGGCAGCAGCGAACATAAACTTTCGCTATGGTCAGACTCCCATTGATTCCTAAAAGTGCTGAGCGTACCTGCTAGTTTTTTGATAACTTCCAAAAGTAGTCAGATTGTGCCGCACTTGTGTGCGGAACATCTGGAGTGACGTAAGAATCGATCTGTGTCGGACTGAGTCCGGCGGATCAAAGCTTACGTCACTAAATACTACTTTTGCCGGTATCTAGGGCTTGATAACTAAGGCGAATCAGCCTCGCCAGAAATACGCTGCGGAATTCCAGCGTATTTGAGGTTGACGGCTTGATAACTAGGCCCCTTTGTGTCCTAATGTCAGCATCAATGTCTATCTTTAATACTAATTTCACATATAAAGGTCGCCCTCAGTTTATGCCGGAGTTAGGTTCCAGAAGGAATGGTTGTAAATCAAAACTGTTGTAAATTGAAACCCAGTTTATAATGTAAGTCAATGGGAAGTGAGGGAGTTAGGTTCCAGGCCCCTCTCAAAATTGTCATAAAGTAACACCTAATATTTTCTTTTTAAAGCTTTGAAATGAAGACTTTAAATACTAAACAACACAGAATATATAATAAAATTAAAATTAAAAATTAAATTAACAAAAACATTTGCTAAAACAGCTTTATAAACCTAATAAAAAAATCACACAACACAGGCTTTACTTGCATTTTTCTGCAAACAGTTACTTCTATGCATTCCAATCTGGACTGATCGATAGCTACTCGATAGCTCATGTCTAGCTAGCTACACTGATTCATTTCAGCCTTCTTGTGTGTATCTTTGCTGAAACACAAGCCGACAGCTCCACCTACTGGTTATTTTAATCAATGCACTGCTTGTTCAATGCTTTTTAATAGCAGTAACATGACTAAATAAAAAGAGTTGTTATTCTGGAACGGCGCAAATTGAACCAGTGTAAACCGAGGGCCACCTGTACATACTTTCAAAGTATAATACACAATGTAACAAATGGTACTTACAAGTTCTGATGAGTGATCAATGACACAAATGTATATTTGAATCAAATTGGCTGATGTCTTAAATCAGGTGATTATGCATATTCCAATCAAAGGTGGTTGAAAAATTCACAAGTGTGTGGGTTGTTTAGAAGTTTGCGTCAAAATTGGCGCAAAGTGGAGAGTGGGACTTGTATTATATGGCTTTAACATGGTGCACATAGATTTTTCACAACAGTAAAAAGGAAGTTAGCTATATTATGTTGTGTATTTAATTTGTATCTCTATATCTGTTAATGCAACAAGTTTGGGGCAAAACTTTTCAACTAATTTGTAGAAATAATACTGAACCCTTGCTTTGTAATGAGAGACAAATTTGTAGCATAATCCATAAGTAGTAATGTATTTTTCATTTTTATCCCTATATCTATAAGTGCACCAAATGTGGAGCAATAATATTGTTTGATTTAGAAAGAGTATACAATTTTAATAGAGTTTCTAATTTACTTTTATTATGTAATATACTTAATTCTCTTGCAGCATCGAGCATAAGCTTTCCGTGTTTTCAGACTCCCATTGAGTTCTATGGTATCCGCGACCTCAAGGGTGGCGGATTGAAAACTAGCGCCTATATTTAGAGTTTTGTTGGTAAAGACCCGCGGTGCTAACACTGCTTTTTTTTCCCAGCACATCCTTAAGACAATGCTGGTATTTAGAGTTGTCTGAATGGCTGCGTTAGGCTCAGAAAAGGGAGCGTTGAGCAAAATTTAGCTCCACTTCAACCCTCAATACCAGCTTTGCTTACGGTAGTGGTAATCTGGCAAAACATGCATGATATCCCCATAGGAAACAATGGGGCAGTTTGGGCTGAAAAAAACCTAACACCTGCAAAAAAGCAGCGTTCAGCTCCTAACGCAGCCCCATTGTTTCCTATGGGGAAACACTTTCTAAGTCTGCTCCTAACACCCTAATATGAACCCCGAGTCTAAACACCCCTAACCTTACACTTATTAACCTCTAATCTGCCGCCCCCACTATCGCTGACACCTGCATTATACTATTAACCCATAATCTGCCGCTCCGGACACCGCCACAACCTACATTATAGCTATAAACCCCTAATCTGGTGCCCCTAACATCGCCGACACCTACATTATATTTATTACCCCCTAATCTGCCCCCTCAATGTCGCCGCCACGTAACTACACTTATTAACCCCTAATCTGCCGACCGGACCTCGCCACCACTATAATAAATGTATTAACCCCTAAACTGCCACACTCCCGCCTCGCAAACACTATAATAAATTTTATTAACCCCTAATCTGCCCTCCCTAACATCGCCGCCACCTACCTACAATTATTAACCCCTAATCTGCTGCCCGCAACTTCGCCGCTACTATAATAAATTTATTAACCTCTAAACCTAAGTCTAACACCCCCCTAACATAAATATAATTTAAATTAAACAAAATAATATTCCTATAATTAAATAAAATCATCCTATTTAAAACTAAATACTTACCTAGAAAATAAACCCTAATATAGCTACAATATAAATAATAATTACATTGTATCTATTTTAGGATTTATATTTATTTTACAGGCAACTTTGTATTTATTTTAACAAGGTACAATAGCTATTAAATAGTTATTAACTATTTAATAGCTACCTAGTTAAAATAATTACAAAATTACATGTAAAGTAAATCCTAACCTATGTTACAGTTAAACCTAACACTACACTATCATTAAATTAATTAAATAAATTACCTACAATTAGCTAAACTAAAATACAATTAAATAAACTAATCTATAATACAAAAAAAAGAATTTAATGTAATTTTAAACTAATTACACCTAATCTAAGCCCCCTAATAAAATAAAAAAGCCCCCCAAAGTAATAAAATTCCCTACCCTATTCTAAATTACAAAAGTAATCAGCTCTTGCGGGGCATTGCCCCAAAGTAATCAGCTCTTTTACCTGTAAAAGAAAATACAATACCCCCCAACATTACAACCCACCACCCACATACCCCTATTCTAACCCACCCAACCCCCTTAAAAAACCTATCACTAACCCCCTGAAGATCATCCTACCTTGAGTCGTCTTCACTCAGCCGAGCCGAAGTCTTTATCCAATCCGGGTGATGTGATCCTCCATCTGGGCGAAGTCTTGATCCAAGCGGCAAAGAAGAGGTCCTTGTCAGGGTTCATGCAATATTCACCTTTCTGTACCTTTAACTCCTGATTACCATATCGCTATTTAAGGCTCCACCTAGTGTTGAACATTGCTTGGTAATTTGTTTAGTCTCCTCGAATTACTGATCGCTACATACTCAGCCATTCCCTTCTGTCTAAGTTGGGTTGCCCAAGTCTGTTACCACGGACAGAGGGTCCCAATTTACATCTAGGTTTTGGACCCAACTTTGCCATACCCTTAACATCTGTAGAAGACTCAGTTCTGCTTATCATCCCCAAACGAATGGACAGATGGAGAGAACAAATCAGTCACTTGAGCAGTATCTTCGTTGTTACTGCACTTTAGAAATGGATAATTGGCACTCACTTTTGGCTACTGCCGAATTTGCTCACAACAATTCACTTCATTCCTCTACGAATACTACACCATTCTACATCAACTATGGATTTCATCCATCATACCATCCTACCTGTACTTCAGATTCTGCTCTGCCTATGGTAAACGATACAATTAATTCAATTGCCAGAGGTTTTGCCTCCCTAAAATCCGTTCTACAAGATGCTCAAGCCACTCAGAAACGTCATTATGACCTATGTCGATCTAAGCCTCCGGATTATGTCATCGGTGACAAAGTGTGGCTCAGCACAAAAAACTTACGTTTGAAGATACCTAGTAAAAAGCTGGGTGCTCTTTATTTAGGACCGTATGAAATTATTAAAATAATCAACCCTAATGTTGTAACTCTACAATTGCCACCTACTCTAAAGATACATTCAACGTTTCATGTATCTTTGTTAAAACCTTACTCTTCGGTTAGGGATAAACCCTAGGACTCTACAGCTATTCCCCAAGTGACTAGTGATGTAGAATATGAAATTGATTCTATTTTGGACTCCAGATACCTTCGAAATCAGCTCCAGTACTTAGTGAGATGGAAGGGGTATACTCCTGAAGAAGATTCTTGGGAGCCAGCTACTAACTTCTCTGCCCCCCGTCTTCTATCCTTGTATCACCGGAGGAACCCCAAACGTCCTGGTCCTTGATCCGCTGAGCGGCTCCTTGAGGGGGGTGTCCTGTCAGGGTTCATGCAATATACACCTTTCTGTACCTTTAACTCCTGATTACCATATCGCTATTTAAGGCTCCACCTAGTGTTGAACATTGCTTGGTAATTTGTTCAGTCTCCTCGAGTTACTGATCGCTACATACTCCGCCATTCCCTTCTGTCTAAGTTGGGATTCCCATGCTCTATTAATCATTTCTATCATACTTCGTCATTTGGATACTGCAGCACCTCACCTGAGAAATAGATCTCTGCTCAATCAGAGTTTCAGTATCTACCTCGCTGCCTTTTGTTTCCAAGTTTCTTCGCCTGCTTGCTTGGCGTGTGACGCCACGCCCGACTTGTCTCCACATTCTACGGCTGCTGCCGCACACACACACAGTCTCGGCCCACGCTGAATACTTCTCCTCCTCTGATTTACAGCTCTGAACTACACTACAGAAAGCTCACTGGGGAGCTGGTTTGTATAACCCTGCACTCTGGAAATCCGGTCTGTATTTTCTTGATAACGCTAAGGATATTTTCTATCTGCTTAATTGTTGGAATAAAAGTCTCAAGTATTCAAGTTTGCCTGCCATATTGTGTTTGTATCTCAGCTAATGCTCACGCTAGCCACGCTAACATTTATTCTGCTTGCTTGCTTCATAAAGTTTACTCATTGACTATAACTAATACAAATCTGACATAACGCTTCCATGCTCTGCTTTCACATGCTTTGACATTTATCTTACATGTGTTTAAACTGAAATCAACATATCAGCGTCCCATTTCTGCCTAATCCTTAAAACAGACTCAAACATAATCTGTGAACCTACACAGCACATGTAAATCAAAAGGTTCTCTGCATGTGTGTATGTGTGTGCAAATCTATGTAAATATTTTATATGACTGTGATGGAAGATTGAAAACTTATCTTTGGAAAGTAACATTCATCTTGACTTGCTACCTATGGAATTAGAGTTATCCAATATCATCTACCATATCCTGGTTTAACTCATTCCTTTTTACTCAATTACCATCTTCACACTGTATCCCACAGTAGTGACCCTCAGATCTATGAGCATAACAGGGTTCATCAAGTTAGGTCTTAGTGAACCCGCGGTAAGGTGTGAGACTGAGTGGTCCTGCATAATATCAGGATACTAGTATATGCATATCATTACAGTCCTCCATCCGGGCGATGTCTTCTACCAAGCGGCATCTTCTATCTTCTGTCTTCCGGATCCATCTTCATCCCGCCGACGCGGAACATCCTCCTTCCCCGACGGATTAACGACGAATGAAGGTTCCTTTAAGGGACGTCATCCAAGATGGCGTCCCTCAAATTGCGATTGGCTGATAGGATTCTATCAGCCAATCAGAATTAAGGTAGGAAAAATCTGATTGGCTGATTCAATCAGCCAATCAGATTGAAGTTCAATCCGATTGGCTGATCCAATCAGCCAATCAGATTGAGCTCGCATTCTATTGGCTGTTCCAATCAGCCAATAGAATACGAGCTCAATCTGATTGGCTGATTAAATCAGTCAATAAGATTTTTCCTACCTTAATTCCGATTGGCTGATAGAATCCTATCAGCCAATCGGAATATTAGGGACGCCATCTTGGATGACGTCATTTAAAGGAACCTTCATTCATCATTAGTCTGTCGGGTAAGGAGGATGTTCCTCATAAGCGGGATGAAGATGGATCCGGAAGACAGAAGATAGAAGATGCTGCTTGGAAGAAGACATCGCCCGGATGGAGGAACTCTTCTTTGCCGCTTGGATCAAGACTTCACCAGGATGGAGGACCTCTTCTTTGCCGCTTGGATCAAGACTTCGCCCGGATGGAGGACCACATCGCCCAGATTGGATGAAGACTTTGGCTCGGCTGAGTGAAGACGACTCAAGGTAGGGAGATCTTCAGGGGGTTAGTGATAGGGTTTTTTTAAGGGGGGTTTGGGTGGGTTAGAATAGGGGTATGTGGGTGGTGGGTTGTAATGTTGGGGGGGGGTATTGCATTTTCTTTTACAGGTAAAAGAGCCGATTACTTTGGGGCAATGCCCCGCAAAAAGCCCTTTTAAGGGCTGGTAAAAGAGCTGATTATTTTTGTAATTTAGAATAGGGTAGGGAATTTTATTATTTTGGGGGGCTTTATATTTTATTAGGGGGCTTAGATTAGGGGTTATTAGTTTAAAATTCTTGTAATTTTTTTTATTTTTTGTAATTAAGTGTTTGTTTTTGTATTATAGATTAGTTTATTTAATTGTATCTTAAATTAGCTAATTGTAGGTAATTTATTTAATTAATTTATTGATAGTGTAGTGTTAGGTTTAATTGTAACTTAGGTTAGGATTTATTTTACAGGTCATTTTTTAATTATTTTAACTAGGTAGCTATTAAATAGTTAATAACTATTTAATAGCTATTGTACCTAGTTAAAATAAATACAAAGTTGCCTGTAAAATAAATATAAATCCTAAAATAGATACAATGTAATTATTAGTTATATTGTAGCTATATTAGGGTTTATTTTCTATGTAAGTATTTAGTTTTAAATAGGATTAATTAATTTAATTATAGGAATATTATTTTGTTTAATTTAAATTATATTTATGTTAGGGGGTGTTAGGGTTACGGTTAGACTTAGGTTTAGGGGTTAATACATTTATTATAGTAGCGGCGACGTTGCGGGCGGGAGATTAGGGGTTAATAATTGTAGGTAGGTGGCGGCGATGTTAGGGAGAGCAGATTAGAGGTTAATACAATTTATTCTAGTGTTTCCGAGGCGGTAGTGCGACGGTTTAGGGGTTAATACATTTATTATAGTGGTGGCGAAGTCCGGTCGGCAGATTAGGGGTTAATAAGTGTAGGTAAGGTAGTGGCGACATTGGGGGGGCAGATTAGGGGTTAATAAATATAATGTAGGTGTCAGCGATGTTAGGGGCAGCAGATTAGGGGTTCATAGGTATAATGTTGGTGGCGGCGGTGTCCGGTTGGCAGATTAGGGGTTAAAAATTTTTATTATAGTGGAGGGGATGTGGGGGGGCCTCGGTTTAGGGGTACATAGGTAGTTTATGCGTGTTAGTGTACTTTGAAGCACAGTAGTTAAGAGCTTTATATTCCCGCGTTAGCCCATAAAGCTCTCAACTACTGACTTTTTTTGTCGGTAGGAGTCTTGTCGGTAGAGGGTCTACCGCTCACTTCTTCCAAGACTCAAAATACCAGCATTAGGCAGATCCCATAGAAAAAATAAGATACGCAATTGATGTAAGGGGATCTGCGGTAGCCTGGAGTCGCGGTAAGGAAGTGAGCGGTAGACTCTTTCCTGGATGACTCTAAATACCAGCGGGCGGTAAAAAGCAGCGTTAGGACCCCTTAACGCTGCTTTTGATGGCTAACGCAGAACTCTAAATCTAGCAGTAGGTATGCTGCATCGGAATACACACGAGCGTACCTGTTAAATGTTTGATAAATTGGGAAAAGTGTCAAATAGAGTTGAATGTGAATACAAAACATCTGTAATGACAGAAGCATTGATATGCATTGGATTGAGATTGCTGGATAATATTTTATGTCATAAATTTCAACATTTGCCAATCTTGACGCTTTAATAACTACAGCGGAATTCAAGCATATTTTAAGTTGACGCTTTGATAAATAGACCCCATGGAATGGAGTTTTAGAATAGGATTTATTAAGGTAAGGGGAGGAGTGGGATTAATTCGGGATCTGAATGGTGAGGAGCAGTTCCCCCCCTCACTTCCTGTTTTTTGTGGGTTTTAGTCATAGCTTTGGTGTGGTGTTTGCCCTATGTTTTGAATAAGTAGAATGTTTTGTTTCACAGGAGAGATACATTTAAATGTGGGGGTGGGGTTGCTTTTATGTGTTGGATGTGCATGTTGGGATTTTTGGTGCAAGCATGGTGGGGGTCTTATATTTCTATTGTTATTTATGGTTCAAGTTATTTATTTGTTAATATTAATTATTTAATAAATAATAAAAAGAGTTGCAGCCCTTATTCCCCATTGTTGTGCTCTGTTTATTTTTGGGGTAAAATAGAGTGCCAAGTTTAAGGGTCAATTATTCTCTCCTTTATTCTTTGTTTTCTGCTATTGGTCTTTTGTCCAGACTCTGCTAGTGATGCAGTGCGGTGTGAGTAACAATGGACAATGGCATGTATTTCTGTTATCAATAGAGATGTCCCGAATAGTTTGCCAGCGAATAATTCCCACCGAACATAGCTTGTTCGCGTTCGCTGCTGCGGGCGAACATATGCGATGTTCGGTCCGCCCCCTATTTGTCATCATTGAGTAAACTTTGACCCTGTACCTCACAGTCAGCAGACACATTCCAGCCAATCAGTAGCAGACCCTCCCTCCCAGACCCTCCCACCTCCTGGACAGCATCCATTTCAGATTCATTTGGAAGCTGCATTCTTAGTGAGAGGAAGGACAGTGTAGCTGCTGCTGATTTACTAGGGAAATTGATAGCTAGGCTAGTGTATTCAGTGTCCACTACAGTCCTGGAGGACTCATCTGATCTCTGCAAAAAGCCCTTTTTAGGGCTAGAACATCAGTCTGCTTTTTTTTTTTTTCCTGTGTAATCTAATTGCAGGTGCCTGTCTGCCAGCGTGTGTGTCAGGCTCACAGCATATACTGTGCCCACTTGCCCAGTGCCACAACTCATATCTGGTGTAACAGTAGTGTACATTTAAAAAAACAACACTTTTTTGACTGTGAAATAATAGTAGTCAGTTTCCTTCACACGTGTGCGTTTCAGGGTCTGCCAGGGCACAGTGTCACACCAGTGCAACTCATATCTGGTGTAACAGTAGTGTACTTAAATAAAAAAAAATACTAGAAATTTGACTGTGAAATAATAGCAGTCAGTTTCCTTCACACATGTGCGTTTCAGGGCCTGCCAGGGCACAGTGTCACACCAGTGCAACTCATATCTGGTGTAACAATAGTGTACATTAAAAAAAAAATAGAAATTTGACTGTGAAATAATAGCAGTCAGTTTCCTTCACGCGTGCGCGTTTCAGGGCCTGCCCGGGCACAGTGTAACACCAGTGCAACTCATATCTGGTGTAACAGTAGTGTACATTAAAAAAAAACTAAAAATTTGACTGTGAAATAATAGCAGTCAGTTTCCTTCACACGTGTGCGTTTCAGGGCCTGCCAGGGCACAGTGTCACACCAGTGCAACTCATATCTGGTGTAACAGTAGTGTACATTAAAAAAAAACTAGAAATTTGACTGTGAAATAATAGCAGTCAGTTTCCTTCACACTTGTGCATTTCAGGGCCTGCCAGGGCACAGTGTCACACCAGTGCAACTCATATCTGGTGTAACAGTAGTGTACATTAAAAAAAAAATAGAAATTTGACTGTGAAATAATAGCAGTCAGTTTCCTTCACGCGAGTGCGGTTCAGGGCCTGCCAGGGCACAGTGAGTACACAGTAGTGTACATTAAAAAAAAAAACTAGAAATTTGACTGTGAAATAATAGCAGTCAGTTTCCTTCACACGTGTGCGTTTCAGTGCCTGCCTGCCAGGGTACAGTGTCACACCAGTGCAACTCATATCTGGTGTAACAGTAATGTACATTTAAACAAAACAACACTTTTTTGACTGTGAAATAATAGCAGTCAGTTTCCTTCACACGTGTGCGTTTCAGTGCCTGCCTGCCTGCCTGCCAGGGCACAGTGTCACACCAGTGCAACTCATCTCTGGTGTAACAGAAGTGTACATTAAAAAAAAAAACTAAAGGGGGGCGGAGCTTGGCCACACAGAATATGGCTGCTTGAAGAAATAGCTCTGACGCCCTAGTTTCCTTGCTATATATAACTGAGTGAATAATCAATACCTTTAACCCCAAATACAGCCGTAACTATTACATAGAGACCCCCAAGCACTTAGGGGCAACTTCCTGGAGGCAGATCGCAAGTATAATCAGACCAACACAGAAAAGATTCCCCAGCGCAAAGAGGCCTACACAACTGCAGGTGCCGGACATCTGACATACTACCGGTCTATGGCCTAGATTTAGAGTTCGGCGGTAGCCGTCAAAACCAGCGTTAGAGGCTCCTAACGCTGGTTTTGGGCGCCCGCTGGTATTTGGAGTCAGTGATTAAAGGGTCTAACGCTCACTTTTCAGCCGCGACTTTTCCATACCGCAGATCCCCCTACGCCATTTGCGTAGCCTATCTTTTCAATGGGATCTTTCTAACGCCGGTATTTAGAGTCGTTTCTGCAGTGAGCGTTAGAGCTCTAACGACAAGATTCCAGCCGCCTGAAAATAGCAGGAGTTAAGAGCTTTCTGGCTAACG
Organism: Bombina bombina; assembly: GCF_027579735.1. Taxonomy (NCBI): domain Eukaryota; kingdom Metazoa; phylum Chordata; class Amphibia; order Anura; family Bombinatoridae; genus Bombina; species Bombina bombina. The sequence continues at coordinate 84,098,897 of NC_069505.1, read as the reverse complement.
CCGGTTTATAAAGCTCTTAACTACTGTACCCTAAAGTACACTAACACCCATAAACTACCTATGTACCCCTAAACCGAGGTCCCCCCACATCGCCGCCACTCGATTAAAATTTTTAACCCCTAATCTGCCGACCGCCACCTACGTTATACTTATGTACCCCTAATCTGCTGCCCCTAACCCCGCCGACCCCTGTATTATATTTATTAACCCCTAACTTGCCCCCCACAACATCGCCGCAAGCTACTTAAAATAATTAACCCCTAATCTTCCGACCGCAAATCGCCGCCACCTACGTTATCCCTATGTACCCCTAATCTGCTGCCCCTAACATCGCCGACCCCTATGTTATATTTATTAACCCCTAATCTGCCCCCCACAACGTCGCCGACACCTGCCTACACTTATTAACCCCTAATCTGCCGAGCGGACCTGAGCGCTACTATAATAAATGTATTAACCCCTAATCCGCCTCACTAACCCTATCATAAATAGTATTAACCCCTAATCTGCCCTCCCTAACATCGCCGACACCTACCTTCAATTATTAACCCCTAATCTGCCAACCGGAGCTCACCGCTATTCTAATAAATGTATTAACCCCTAAAGCTAAGTCTAACCCTAACACTAACACCCCCCTAACTTAAATATAATTTACATCTAACGAAATAAATTAACTCTTATTAAATAACTTATTCCTATTTAAAGCTAAATACTTACCTGTAAAATAAATCCTAATATAGCTACAATATAAATTACATTTATATTATAGCTATTTTAGGATTAATATTTTTTTTACAGGCAACTTTGTAATTATTTTAACCAGGTACAATAGCTATTAAATAGTTAAGAACTATTTAATAGTTACCTAGTTAAAATAATTACAAATTTACCTGTAAAATAAATCCTAACCTAAGATATAATTAAACCTAACACTACCCTATCAATAAAATAATTAAATAAACTACCTACAATTACCTACAATTAACCTAACACTACACTATCAATAAATTAATTAAACACAATTGCTACAAATAAATACAATTAAATAAACTATCTAAAGTACAAAAAATAAAAAAGAACTAAGTTACAGAAAATAAAAAAATATTTACAAACATAAGAAAAATATTACAACAATTTTAAACTAATTACACCTACTCTAAGCCCCCTAATAAAATAACAAAGACCCCCAAAATAAAAAATTCCCTACCCTATTCTAAAATACAAAAATTACAAGCTCTTTTACCTTACCAGCCCTGAACAGGGCCCTTTGCGGGGCATGCCCCAAGAAGTTCAGCTCTTTTGCCTGTAAAAGAAAACATACAATACCCCCCCCCCAACATTACAACCCACCACCCACATACCCCTAATCTAACCCAAACCCCCCTTAAATAAACCTAACACTAATCCCCTGAAGATCTTCCTACCTTGTCTTCACCATACCAGGTTCACCGATCCGTCCTGGCTCCAAGATCTTCATCCAACCCAAGCGGGGGTTGGCGATCCATAATCCGGTGCTGAAGAGGTCCAGAAGAGGCTCCAAAGTCTTCATCCTATCCGGCAAGAAGAGGACATCCGGACCGGCAAACATCTTCTCCAAGCCGCATCTTCTATCTTCTTCCATCCGGTGCGGAGCGGGTCCATCTTGAAGCAGGCGACGCGGATCCATCCTCTTCTTCCGATGTCTCCCGACGAATGACGGTTCCTTTAAGGGACGTCATCCAAGATGGCGTCCCTCGAATTCCGATTGGCTGATAGGATTCTATCAGCCAATCGGAATTAAGGTAGGAATTTTCTGATTGGCTGATGGAATCAGCCAATCAGAATCAAGTTCAATCCGATTGGCTGATCCAATCAGCCAATCAGATTGAGCTCGCATTCTATTGGCTGTTCCGATCAGCCAATAGAATGCGAGCTCAATCTGATTGGCTGATTGGATCGGCCAATCGGATTGAACTTGATTCTGATTGGCTGATTCCATCAGCCAATCAGAAAATTCCTACCTTAATTCCGATTGGCTGATAGAATCCTATCAGCCAATCGGAATTCGAGGGACGCCATCTTGGATGACGTCCCTTAAAGGAACCGTCATTCGTCGGGAGACATCGGAAGAAGAGGATGGATCCGCGTCGCCTGCTTCAAGATGGACCCGCTCCGCACCGGATGGAAGAAGATAGAAGATGCGGCTTGGAGAAGATGTTTGCCGGTCCGGATGTCCTCTTCTTGCCGGATAGGATGAAGACTTTGGAGCCTCTTCTGGACCTCTTCAGCACCGGATTATGGATCGCCAACCCCCGCTTGGGTTGGATGAAGATCTTGGAGCCAGGACGGATCGGTGAACCTGGTATGGTGAAGACAAGGTAGGAAGATCTTCAGGGGATTAGTGTTAGGTTTATTTAAGGGGGGTTTGGGTTAGATTAGGGGTATGTGGGTGGTGGGTTGTAATGTTGGGGGGGGGGGTATTGTATGTTTTCTTTTACAGGCAAAAGAGCTGAACTTCTTGGGGCATGCCCCGCAAAGGGCCCTGTTCAGGGCTGGTAAGGTAAAAGAGCTTGTAATTTTTGTATTTTAGAATAGGGTAGGGAATTTTTTATTTTGGGGGTCTTTGTTATTTTATTAGGGGGCTTAGAGTAGGTGTAATTAGTTTAAAATTGTTGTAATATTTTTCTTATGTTTGTAAATATTTTTTTATTTTCTGTAACTTAGTTCTTTTTTATTTTTTGTACTTTAGATAGTTTATTTAATTGTATTTATTTGTAGCAATTGTGTTTAATTAATTTATTGATAGTGTAGTGTTAGGTTAATTGTAGGTAATTGTAGGTAGTTTATTTAATTATTTTATTGATAGGGTAGTGTTAGGTTTAATTATAACTTAGGTTAGGATTTATTTTACAGGTAAATTTGTAATTATTTTAACTAGGTAACTATTAAATAGTTCTTAACTATTTAATAGCTATTGTACCTGGTTAAAATAATTACAAAGTTGCCTGTAAAATAAATATTAATCCTAAAATAGCTATAATATAAATGTAATTTATATTGTAGCTATATTAGGATTTATTTTACAGGTAAGTATTTAGCTTTAAATAGGAATAAGTTATTTAATAAGAGTTAATTTATTTCGTTAGATGTAAATTATATTTAAGTTAGGGGGGTGTTAGTGTTAGGGTTAGACTTAGCTTTAGGGGTTAATACATTTATTAGAATAGCGGTGAGCTCCGGTCGGCAGATTAGGGGTTAATAATTGAAGGTAGGTGTCGGCGATGTTAGGGAGGGCAGATTAGGGGTTAATACTATTTATGATAGGGTTAGTGAGGCGGATTAGGGGTTAATACATTTATTATAGTAGCGCTCAGGTCCGCTCGGCAGATTAGGGGTTAATAAGTGTAGGTAGGTGTCGGCGACGTTGTGGGGGGCAGATTAGGGGTTAATAAATATAACATAGGGGTCGGCGATGTTAGGGCAGCAGATTAGGGGTACATAGGGATAACGTAGGTTGCGGCGGTGTACGGAGCGGCAGATTAGAGGTTAATAATAATATGCAGGGGTCAGCGATAGCGGGGGCGGCAGATTAGGGGTTAATAAGTGTAAGGTTAGGGGTGTTTAGACTCGGGGTACATGTTAGGGTGTTAGGTGCAGACGTAGGAAGTGTTTCCCCATAGGAAACAATGGGGCTGCGTTAGGAGCTGAACGCTGCTTTTTTGCAGGTGTTAGGTTTTTTTTCAGCTCAAACAGCCCCATTGTTTCCTATGGGAGAATCGTGCACGAGCACGTTTTTGAGGCCGGCCGCGTCCGTAAGCAACTCTGGTATCGAGAGTTGCATTTGCGGTAAAAATGCTCTACGCTCCTTTTTTGGAGCCTAACGCAGCATTTGTTTGAACTCTCGATACCAGAGTTAAATTTATGGTGCGGCCAGAAAAAAACCCGCGGAGCGTTAACAGCCCTTTTACCGCCGAACTCTAAATCTAGGCCTTAGAAAAGGAACTCTCGACACCGATCCAGAAAAAGAAATTTAACAGCAAGGCAGATCGCGATCCCTGCGGGACTTACCGATAGCACACGGACCGCCAGAGCCGGAACTTCACCCGTGCATGGTCCCACAGGGAGATACCAGAGCGCACTGCATACCACGAGAGGGGTAACCGGAGTGAGGCACGGAGCAATTCTGGTAGGTGATTCCCCTCCTACGCAGCACACATACCCGGCCAGGCCTTCACTAAGCCTCGCTAAAGTTAAAGACTTATTGGAATAATATCCCACACTAGTTGGTAAGCGGGTAATCCCTTGAGACACGGAGCAGGAAAAAAAAAAGGGTAAAATATTAACAGAAGGCCACTCAATCTTAAAAGCTGGGGGCAGAAAGCTCTCTTTGGATTTGCAAAGCAACACGAAAAATAAAATAACCTAACACTAAAACAAACAAAAGGCCTAATATAATCTGAAGGCCCCACCGGAGCTATTGCATCACTAAAAATAGTACAGGGCTATTACTAACTTTTTATCACTGTGCTACAGAATAAAGCACCCTTAAAGTGACCCCTAGGACCAGGAGCCTTTCCCAAAAAGCAGTAATAGTGACACAGATAGGGGAATATCCTGCAGGGCTACTTGCTATCTTGTAAACAGGAGAGGGATACATCACCCCTATTAAAGGCACAACTTATTAAGAAAAAAAAAAAAAATAGACAAAGGGATTATCAGAAGATATTCAGAACCCATGCAGCCTGAAATGCTCAACAAAAGGCTCACTAAAACGAACAAAGACTTTAAAACAATTATTTAAAACCAGCTGACCCGGTACCAAAATCATCAGGTGAACCATCTATCAAAAACAGACAGGAAACAGAAACTCAAATTGCATCAGGTTTCACAGATTCCTCTCAGCAAGTTACAAAAAATGATCTCAAATATTTTGCCTCTAGAGAAGATATAAGAGAGGCTATGCAAGAAGTAAAGGACATGTTTAATGAATTCAAGAAGGACATTACAGTGCTAGAACACAAAATTCTAACTATAGAAAAGAAACAAGACATCCAGCAGCTAGAACTGAGATCCCAATCAGCTAACACCCAGCTGCATTCGGACATGATACATAACCTGATGGAGCGATTGGAAGACTTGGAAAACAGGAGCCGCAGGAACAACCTGCGGATCCGAGGAAATCCTGAATCAATACCTCCAGACGCCCTGCAGGGGCACTTACAAAGCCTCTTCTGAACGGCAAAAAATACACCAACAGCACCAGAGGTTCTAATTGAAAGGGCCCATCGTGCCCTCCGCCCGAGACCCCCAGCTAAAGCACCGCCGAGAGACGTGATAGTAAAATTGCTATCATTCAAAGATAAAGAAGAAATACTTAAAGGGGCAAGGAACACATCTCCTCTCACACATGCAGGAATAGAAATACAGATATACTCAGACATATGCCCTGCTACTCTTCAAAAAAGAAAAGACCTGAAATTCGTCACCGCGGTCCTGAGAGAAAACAACATCCCTTACAGGTGGGGCTTCCCCACATGCATAGTAGCCACCAAAAACAACATCACCTTGGTGTTCCGCTCTCTGGATGATCTGCCAACTTTCAACAAATCTCTTCACTTATCAATAAAATTTCATAGGCAAGGAACTAGGGCCTCTTCCCCTAGAAAGTTCACGGTTACTGTTTAACTGTTTTTTTTTTATTTTTCTTGACTGAATTGTTTAATTTGATTGTCTTCGTTGTTGTATTGCTCTACACAGATCTCTTCCCTTCCTGAACTGACCGCCACGGGTGGAGACTACTCCAACCTCACCCCCATCTAACCCGCTCCTAAGACTGACACTACTATCCAGGTAACTCATCGCTATTTTCCCAGTTACTTTAGACCCCTCCCGTTTAAACCTAGTGCACACTTGTCTTAAATACCAGTCACCAACCGACGATATGCCAGACCATAAGACATGCTCCATGCCCCAGGGTATAGAACTGATCACGGTCAATGTAAAAGGCCTGAACGGCCCAAATAAGAGGGCGATAGCACTCACCGAACTCCAAAGAATGAGAGGAGACATAGTTCTACTCCAAGAAACTCACTTTAAAAAGGGCCGCAAACCCAAGTGGTTCCAAAAGCATTACACTCAAGCATATTTTGCATCAGGGCCAACCAAAAAGGGTGGTGTGGGCATCCTATTCCACAAGAAAATCCCCTTCAGCCCTATACAAATTGAAAAAGACCCCGAAGGCCGTTACATTATGATTGTGGGCCTCTTATATAACAGACCAGTAAGATTAATAAATCTCTACTTTCCCAACACAGCACAAGCCCAATTCCTTAAACGGATGACGCAAAAAATCCTTGAAATACAAAAAGGCGCACTCTTTATTTGGGGAGACTTTAATGTCCCAATAGATCCCAGTCTTGACATCTCTGATGGCTCCTCCAGCGTAACACCCAGAACGTTAAAACTGATAACACAATACTTAAGGGAGGTGGTTGTACACGATGTATGGCGAGTTACGCATCCAAACACTAAGGACTTTACCTTCTACTCCCATCCCCATAATAAATACACTAGAATAGATTACATTTACACAGATACACTAGGCCTTGCTACCATATCAGACTGCAACATACGGAATATCACATGGTCAGACCACGCCCCTGTGTCTTGCACGATTCACTGGCCAGAATCCCCATTGAATGCCCATGTGTGGAAACTTGATGACACACTGTTAGATGACCCTGTCACGGTAGCAGACCTCACTACATCACTTCAAGAATATTTTCACCTAAACAAAACAGATACTCTGCCATCATCCACTATTTGGGAAGCGCACAAATGCGTAATCCGAGGGGAACTCATAAAAATAAGGGCTAGACAGAATAGACTTAAAAGAGAAAAACTCCACTCCATACTAACTAGAATATCTTTTCTAGAACACCAACATAAAAACAATCCCACAAACACCATCTTCCTGGCAGACCTGACGAAAGTTAAAACAGAATTATCACTGCATCTAGAGGTAGAACAAAAAAAGGCACTTTTCCTGAACCAAACATTTTATGAACAAGACGATAAAGCAGGCAAACTGTTAGCCAGAGCCCTTGCACGTAAAAAGCTCAAAACGTACATTCATGAGATCAAAGACTCAGACAACAGCACTCACCATGATGCGAAAAGTATAGCAAATACATTTAGGAAATACTATGAATCACTCTATAACATCCGCACGAACGTAATCGCCGCAACAGGCTCACGGGATGATAGGGAGGTCACACATCAGATACAGGATTACTTGTCGAGAGTGAAGTTGCCATCCCTTTCGGAGATGGATAGGGCCTCACTGGATGTGCCCTTTACTATCACTGAAATTTTACAAACCATAAAAAACCTACCATCGGGTAAAAGCCCTGGCCCTGATGGCCTAAACTCCAAGTACTATAAAAAATTTGCCCCTACTATCGCTCCTCACCTACTAGACGTATTAAACACAGCCCAGGGGGTGGCGTCCCTGCCTGGTTCCATGTTGCAGGCACATATAGTAGTACTGCCTAAACCTGGCAAGCCTCCCACTAAACCAGAAAACTTCCGCCCAATCTCCCTACTAAACTCTGATATCAAAATCTTGGCCAAACTAATTGCAAACAGACTCAATAAATTCCTACCACAATTGATCTCAACGGATCAGACGGGATTCATCCCGCACAGAGAGGCAAGAGATAATACGCTCAAAGTCCTCCAGCTAATTTCCCACGCCAAAATAACATCTATCCCTCTCACCCTCCTCACAACAGACGCGGAGAAGGCGTTTGACCGAGTCAACTGGTCATTCATGCTTTCCACGCTTCAGAAAATGAACTTCGGCCCTGGAATTATGGGTTGGATCACCTCCCTATACTCCACCCCAAACGCCAAAGTTTATGTAAACGGAGTCCTATCAGATACATTTCCAATTTCGAATGGGACCAGGCAGGGATGTCCGCTTTCCCCCATCCTGTTTGCTATCTCTATAGAACCCCTAGCTAGCAAAATTAGGTTGAACCCAGCTATCTCAGGCATAGTGGTACATAACACTGAGTACAAACTAGCTATGTACGCGGATGGTATACTGATTACGCTCACAAATACGCTACACTCCTTACCCGAGGTGCTGAGGGAAATGGAGCAATACGGTGTTGTCTCCAACTTCCATCTAAACCTCAACAAATCTGAGCTTCTTAATATCAATGAGTCAAAAGACAACTTCAACCACATAGCTACCACTTGCCCCCTTAGAGTTGTACGTAGGGAACTCCGTTACCTGGGGATCATTCTCAGACAGACTCTGCCTGAAACAATAGAGGCTAATTACACAAAAATCAAGGAGGAAATAATTGCAGATCTCTCAGGATGGCGGAAAAAATCCTTTTCTTGGATAGGTAGAATTAACATAGTAAAAATGAATGTTTTACCCCGCATTTTATACATCCTTCAAACTATCCCATTACCACCAGCTACCCCACATATACACCACATCCAAAAAGCTATTGAGGACTTTGTTTGGCAGGGAATCAAACCCAGAATAAATAGGAACACCTTATACAGACCCCGGTCACAGGGAGGGACAGGTTTACCCAACCTACACACCTATAGCCAGGCTATCTCATTACAGCACATAGTGGAGTGGAGCCAAAATCTTGCCCACAAGGCATGGATAAGATTGGACTCGGAAATCCTCCAATACTCTAACGTGGGATCCCTGGCGTGGATCCCACTTAAACACCGACCTACACATCTACAACTATACCCGCTTCTTAAAGAGACTATGAAAGTCTGGGACAGGATAACGGCCACCCAAGCTCACATATCGACCCCAATGTCACCACTCACCCCGATTAGAGGTAATCCAGCCACAAACATTCAAACACCTGCGAGACAGGACGGGGAAAATCCGCCTTTAAATAAACTGGCGATAAACAACGCTCTCTCTAATAACAGACTAAAATCACAACAAGACCTTAGAGACTGGGACCCAGATCTTTTTGCCTCTTGGTTCCACTGCGCACAGCTCCTACACCATGTGTCAACACACAGGCACAAAACATCACTATTCAGAGCACTCACACCCTTTGAAAACCTCTGCACCATAAGCACCCCACCTAGGCACCTGATCTCTCAACTTTACACTATCTTACAAACCAGCGGCCTACAAGACCTTCCTATGTTCACGCAGGGGTGGCACAGGGAACTGGGACGAGAGTACGAACCCAAAGCATGGCATAGAGTCTTTGACATAACAAAAAAATGCTCAGTTTCAGCTAGGACTCAAGAAATCCATTATAAATTCCTAAGAAGATGGTACTTGTCTCCCTACAGAATCAAAAAGATATACCCCAATACAACGGGAAAATGCTGGAGAGGCTGTGGGGCATCGGGCACCATGTTACATATATGGTGGGATTGCCCCAAAATAAGAGATTTCTGGATTGAGGTATTTGATAGAATTAACAGAAAACTTCACCTCTCTATACAACCAACAGCCTCTATCCTACTTTATTTAGACCTCCCGGATTTCAATCACCAACATGACAGGTCCCTATTCCTTACCATGATCAATGGAGCTAAGGCTCTAATACCCAAAAAATGGAAAACCCAGTCAATACCCTCCATACTAGAATGGGAAAACCTTGTCACTGCACACCTACAGCTTGAAAGATACCACTACATCAAGACTGGGAGACCTGACCTGCATGAATACATGTGCCTAACGTGGAAAGATACACCAATCTGAACAGGACTCTCTACCCCTAACCCTCTCTATTCACGACATACACATAGTCACAAACCCCAAATTGGGGCCCTACCTGCTCCCACCCGTGGCGGCCCATAAAACATTCTTATCCTCCCCCCCACCCCCATCTTACCTTACTCTCTTCCTCCCCCTCCCCCCCTAACAAGATGAACCCTTCTCCCCCCTCATAACCAGACCCCTCCCCCTCCCCTCCTTAAGTCCCCCCCCCTCCTAACTGTGTAGGAACTAAACTGTAATCACTGTTACTGTTATGTATATATCTACTCACCAAAGTCAATGATTTAAATTACAATAGGAACTGTAAAAATTTAAAATATACCCAGCAAGGTAGAAACAACTTACAGGAACATATTTATCTGTTATGAAACCAACCCTCTGTACTAAGTTGGGTGAAGAAAGCGTATTATCATAACAGACTCATGGGACTTTTCAGCTACCTGAGGCCTCAAGGAACATCGAAAAAACACCATAAGACTTTTAACTGTTATTTCCCAGCCTAAATAATGCACCTGTTTAGCCTTATATGTCTTGTGGAACCTGTAATGTTACATTTGAATTATACCAATAAAGCCTTGCAAAAAAAAATAAAAAATTTGACTGTGAAATAATAGCAGTCAGTTTCCTTCACACGTGTGCATTTCAGGGCCTGCCAGGGCACAGTGTCAAACCAGTGCAACTCATATTTGGTGTAACAGTAGTGTACATTAAAAAAAAAACTAGAAATTTGACTGTGAAATAATAGCAGTCAGTTTCCTTCACACGTGTGCGTTTCAGGGCCTGCCAGGCACAGTGTCACACCAGTGCAACTCATATCTGGTGTAACAGTAGTGTACATTTAAAAAAAACAACACTTTTTTGACTGTGAAATAATAGCAGTCAGTTTCCTTCACACGTGTGCGTTTCAGGGTCTGCCAGGGCACAGTGCCACACTAGTGCAACTCATATCAGGTGTAACAGTAGTGTAAAAATACAATTTTGACTGTAATAGATTGAATAGTAGTTGTCTGCAAGCGTGTGTGTCAGGCCTACAGCGTCTACTCTGCCAACTTCTGCCAATGCACACTGTCACTCATATCTGTTGTCACAGTAGCTTGCATGCATAGTACCACTAATCGAAAAAAAAATGACAGGTAGAGGCAGGCCACCCCGCAGGGGCCATCGTGGTTGTGGTGCTGTGATTCCCTTTAGCCCTAGAATAATGCCCAGTGTTCAGAGGCCACGTACCCTGAACTCGAAAAGTTCTGAGGACATAGTTGACTGGCTAACACAGGAGACCCAATCTTCTACAGCTTCCGCTCGGACCCTTGACACACCATCCTCCTCCAGCTTAGCTTCGGGCACCTCTCAAGTTACCACTCGCCCGCCTGCCGCCACCACCAACACTAGCCGCTTCACTTGATCTGTCAGAGGAGTTATTTACACATCAGTTGGAAGAAATGAGTGATGCGCAACCATTATTGCCAGAGGATGTAGATAACAGGGATATGTCTCAGTCAGGCAGCATTACACACATGGACTACGGTGTGATGATGATGTTGTACCTGCTGCTGCTTCCTTTGCTGAGTTGTCAGATACAAGTGAAGCAGTTGATGATGACGATGCCTCCGTGGATGTTACGTGGGTGCCCGCTAGAAGAGAAGAACAACAGGGGGAAATTTCAGATGGGGAGACAGAGAGGAGGAGGAGACGAGTTGGAAGCAGGGGGAGGTCATTGCAAGGAGCTAGTGGCACAGTCAGACAGCATGCATCGGCACCCGGGGTCAGCCAGACAGCACGCCAATCAACGCATGCTGTTGCCACCACCAGAATGCCGTCATTGCAGAGCTCAGCAGTGTGGCATTTTTTTTTGTGTGTCATTTGCAACCTGTGCCATAAGAAACTGAGTCGTGGGAAGTCCAACACCCACCTAGGTACAACTGCTTTGCGAAGGCACATGATCGCACATCACAAACGCCTATGGGATCAACACATGAGTACAAGCAGCACACAAACTCAAAGCCGCCATCCTCCTCCTGGTCCAGCATCTTCAGCCACGTCAACCACTGCTGTCCTCCTTGCCCCCTCTCAACCATCCGCCACTCCGTCTCTCGCCTTGAGAAGTTCCTGCTCATCTGCCCACAGTCAGGTGTCTGTCAAGGACATGTTTGAGCGTAAGAAGCCAATGTCACAAAGTCACCCCCTTGCCCGGCATCTGACAGCTGGCTTGTCTGAACTCTTAGCCCGCCAGCTTTTACCATACAAGCTGGTGGAGTCTGAGGCGTTCCAAAAATTTGTAGCTATTGGGACACCGCAGTGAAAGGTACCCAGCCGAAATTTATTTGCACAAAAGGCAATCCCCAACCTGTACTCTATTGTGCAAAAGGAAGTAATGGCATGTCTGGCACACAGTGTTGGGGGAAGGATCCATCTGACCACTGATACCTGGTCTGCAAAGCATGGTCAGGGCAGGTATATCACCTACACTGTGCATTGGGTAAACCTGCTGACGGCTGCCAAGCATGGAATGCGTGGTTCTGCAGAGGAGTTGGTGACACCGCCATGACTTGCAGGCAGGCCTGCTGCCACCTCCTCTACTCCTCCTACTCCATCCTCTTCCATAAACTCCTCGGCTGAGTCCTCTTCTGCTGCTGCATCTTGCTCCACATCAACGGCACCCCCCAGCTCCACAGGTACTATTCCACATCCCGGATATGGCAGTGTCACGCCGTCTTGGGGTTGACTTGCCTGAAAGCAGACAGTCACACCGGACCAGCACTCCTGTCTGCCCTGAACGCACAGGTGGATCAGTGGCTGACTCCGCACCAACTGGAGATCAGCAAAGTGGTTTGTGACAACAGAAGAAATTTGTTTGCGGCATTGAATTTGGGCAAGTTGACACATGTACCGTGCATGGTACATGTGTGTAATCTGATCGTACAACGCTTTGTGCATAAGTACCCAGGCTTACAGGATGTCCTGAAGCAGGCCAGGAAGGTGTGTGGCCATTTCAGGCGTTCCTACATGGCTATGGCGCACTTTTCAGATATCCAGCGGCAAAACAACATGCCAGTGAGGCGCTTGATTTGTGACAGCCTGACACGTTGGAATTCAGCACTCCTAATGTTCGACCACCTGCTCCAACAAGAAAAAGCCGTTAATGACTATTTGTATGACCGGGGTGCTAGGACAGCCTCTGTGGAGCTGGGAATTTTTTTGCCATGTTACTGGAAGCTCATGCGCAATGCCTGTAGGCTCATGCGTCATTTTGAGGAGGTGACAAACCTAGTCAGTCGCACCAAAGGCACCATCAGTGACATCATACCATTTGTTTTCTTCCTGGAGCATGCCCTGCGAAGAGTGCTGGATCAAACCATAGATGAGCGTGAAGAGGAAGAGTTGTGGTCACCATCACCACCAGAAACAGCCTTATCAGCATCGCTTGCTGGACCTGCGGCAACGCTGGAAGAGGATTGTGAGGAAGAGGAGTCAGAGGAGGAAAGTGGCTTTGAGGAGGAGGAGGAAGACCAACCACAACAGGCATCCCAGGGTGCTCGTTTTCACCTATCTGGTACCCGTGTTGTTGTACGTGGCTGGGAGGAAGAACATACCTTCAGTGAGATCACTGAGGACGAGGAACGGGACATGAAAAGCTCGGCATCCAACCTTGTGCAAATGGGGTCTTTCATGCTGTGGTGCCTGTTGAGGGACCCTCGTTTAAAAATGCTGAAGGAGAATGACCTGTACTGGGTGTCCACGCTACTAGACCACCGGTATAAGCAGAAAGTGCCTGAAATGTTAAAGAATTCCCGCAAGTCGGAAAGGATGCAGCAGTTCCAAAATAAATTAAAAAGTATGCTTTACACAGCGTATAAGGGTGATGTCACAGCACAACGGGAATCTAACAGGGGAAGAGGTGAAAGTAATCCTCCTCCTCCCACGACCATGCCGGCAAGCACAGGATGCTTTACAGACGTGTTGTTGATGGAGGACATGCGGAGCTTTTTAAGTCCTACGCATCGCCAGAGCCCTTCGGGGTCCACCCTCAGAGAACGACTCGACCGACAGGTAGCAGACTACCTTGCCTTAACTGCAGATTTCGACACTCTGAGGAGCGATGAACCCCTTGACTACTGGGTGTGCAGGCTTGACCTGTGGCCTGAGCTATCCCAATTTGTGATAGAAATTCTGGCCTGCCCCTGCTTCAAGTGTCCTGTCAGTAAGGACCTTCAGTGCAGCAGAAGGTATCGTCACTGAGAAGAGAAGTCGCATAGGTCAAAAAAGTCTAGATTACCTCACCTTTATTAAGATGAATGAGGAATGGATCCCGAAGGGACTGACAGTGGGTGATAAATTAGACTAAAAAAGGCCTGATGAGATGAGCTGCCTTGGACTAAAAATGGTCCACACGCTGCTGTATTTTATCTCTGAATGCCGGATGACTTGCGTGACTTATCCCACCAACTAGGGTTCAAGCCACAATGTTTTAGGGCACTTTCTGCCTGGCTGCAACAATACCTAAATTTTCAGGCATGTGTACATGCCTAATTTTTCTGGCCTCTGGTGCTGCACTATGGCTTCAAAAACCAAACCAAAAAAAGGCACATAAAAGGGATTAAACTGATAGGAATAGTACTACTTAACACACCACTCCTATCTGGTGGCAAATTAGATTGCACGCGCAGTGCCCCAAATTTGAAGTTCACATATGACAGGCAGCACACACCTGATGCACGTGATGGAGGGCTACTGCAAACGCCACTCTGTAATGTAGTAACAACTGAAGTCCACAGCACCAATAATTAGAAGGAAAAAGGTTTTACAAGCTTTATAGCATTTATTTGTCCTTTACAGCTTCATACAGCATAGACACCCAGCAGCAAATGCAACGTTTCAGGCGTTAACCCTTACTCATGCTAAGTAAGGATGAGTAAGGATTAACGCCCGAAACGTTGCATTTGCTGCTGGGTGTCTATGCTGTATGAAGCTGTAAAGGACAAATAAATGCTATAAAGCTTGTAAAACCTTTTTCCTTCTAATTATTGGTGCTGTGGACTTCAGTTGTTACCAAATTTGAAGTAGGAGGTCCGACCAAGCATCTTTTTTCATCTCCCGGTTCCTAAAATCGATGCCATATACACGTCCCCTGATAGGGGACATAACAGGGATTAAACTGATAAGAATAGAACTACTTAACACACCACTCCTATCTGGTGGCACATTAGATTGCACGCGCAGTGCCCCAAATTTGAAGTAGGAGGACCGACCAAACATCTTTTTCCATCTCCCGGTTCCTAAAATCGATGCCAAATACATGTCCCCTGATAGGGGACGTAACAGGGATTAAACTGATAGGAATAGTACTACTTAACACACCTTATAATAACGCAGAGAGAGGCAACACAGAGAGAGGAGTCTGAAGAAGAGGAGTCAGAGGAGGAAGGTGGCTTTGAGGAGGTGGAAGACCAAACACAGCAGGCGTCCCAGGGGGCTTGTTATCACCTTTCGGGGACCCTTGGTGTTGTACGTGGCTGGGTGGAGGAAGAGACCTTCAATGACATCAGTGAGGACAAGGAATGGGACATGGCTAGCTTGGTATCCAACCTTGTGCAAATGGGGAGTTTGCGGTTGTGCAAATGGGCAGTTTGCGGTTGTTTGCGGTGCGTTAAACGGGGAGTTTGGTCTGTCACTGTGAAGCAGGCGTAACCCTTACACTACCTGATCGATACAACATCATACCTGATGTTTTAAAGCACGTTATTCCAAAAATTTAGGAATGTTAGGTGATTTATGCCCTTTATGGATTAAAACCTGACTCTGCATCAACTATGTAATTTTCCATGGGAGTTTTGCAATGGATCCCCCTCTGGCATGCCACAGTCCAGGTGTTAGTCCCCTTGAAACAACTTTTCCATCACTATTGTGGCCAGAAAGAGTCCCTGTGGGTTTTAAAATATTAAAAAAAAAAAAAAAAAATGTAAGTAGACTGTAAAGAAATACCAAGGGCACTCTACCTATGCAAACTACATACTAGAAAAACAAACAAAAAGTAATTGACTAAAACAGAATTTGTTTTGGCAGGTGAAACATTTATGGAATAAATAATAGTTAGGCATAATATACAGTCATTTCTCAGAAAGAGATGGTGCCATCAATGTGTAAGATTACTACTTCATTGCAGAAAAATGCCACACCTTTCCTCAAAAGCTATTCAACATCAGTTACAGAACATTTTCTCTGAGTTACCTAAACAAATAATAAAGACAATTTCTGAAGATTTCACATCAGCCAGAATAGACTACAAAAGGTTTGCAAAAAAAAATAAAAAAATCCTCTGCTATAAATCCCTAAACTACAACACCCTGATGCAAATCCCCTATCTAAAACTAACCTTTTCCTAAGACCTCCATACATAAGTTGACCACAACCTAAAATCCTACCAACGTGGACCCCCCAAAAGCAAAACCTCCCACTTCAATTCAGTCCTTACCTAAGAGTCCCAACAAAACTCCCCCATACCTTAAGATTCCCCAAAGCAAATAAGTCCTAACCCCAATTAAAAAAAAAAGTTACCATAAAAAAAATACTATAAAAAGATTTACTTTAACCACTTTCAGAAGTCATTGCCCTCTACATTTACCCCCACGTAACTGGTGGCCAAGTGGCGATACAAATCCGGTGATGCCAATGACATCATCAGGCATTGGTGTAGTGATGTTACCAAACCCTGGAAACCTGAAATGTACCAGCTAAATACACAGAGCTTATAATGCATAAAAAAAGAATGTTGAGATCTGTGCATATCCTAAAAGGGATAATTAAGTAAAAATAGTTTGCATAAAAAAATTGTTTAAAATTGCTGGCAAGTATTTTAAAATAAACAAAATTAGTTACATAACCATGCTGTCTGGAGTAGTCTACTCCACCACCCCATCAGTATTTAGCATCAGAAACACAGGCATTGTATTTCAACTGAGTTCACAGCAGCTTTTTTGCCCTCATTCAGCAGATAATGTGGGGCCGAATTATCAATGTGTGGATGGACATGATCCGCTGTAGTAATCATGTCCACCGCACATCGGTAAATGTAGACAGCATACGCTGTCAGCATTTATCACTGTACAAGCATTTCACAAGAATCGGCCGCTCTCAGGGGGTGTCAATCAACCCGATCGTATGCGATTGGGCGGATTGCTGTCCACGGCCACAGAGGTGGCGGACAAGTTAAGGAACAGCGGTGTTAAAACCGCTGCTTCTTAATTTATGTTTCCAGCGAACTTGAAGGCTTGCACAGAAACAGCTGCATATAACAGCATTCTGGGCATTATAAAGTGTGTTAAAGTCTGCATTCTACCTAATCAAAGGTGGATATAGATGAAGCCACAGAAGGAATTGTGTGGGGGGAGTTAGAGCTGTACAATTTGCAAACTTAAAAGAAAGGGTTAATGGCGAGGCACTGCAGTATACATTTGTAGGTAAAGTAATGAAAGTACATATTATTATATTTTGTCTCTATCCCAACTTGTTTTATGTTCCTTTAATGGAGATGGATGGGGGGGTAAATATTGTTAATGTTGGGGTGCTGGCTGGACTATGCAGGTCAAGGGAGCTGAGGGGATAGAGGGGATGTGGTTGGGGTACTTGTGCAGGCAGACCAATTGGTCTGGGGACGTCTGGGCTGTGAGCGGAAGTTGGGTGGGCGAGGGCATCAAAATGCAACTAGAAATGTGTTCCAACTGCCTTTATTTATTTGTTTGAAGTTAAACAATTTAGCAATGTGTTTGTGTTGATTCCTTTTAGGCATTCTCATATATTTCTCACTTCCATTACTGGTGAAGTATTTCCCTTCATGCACCTGTATTTAGGTTTACTGTTAGCTGCTTAAAGCAGGTGCTGCTGTTACTGAGAGAGAGTGAGAATGGGGTACATTTGATATCTACTGGTTATCTTCTTTAAAGATTGACCTGCTAGTCTATATTCATCAAGCTATGCTCAATAATTATCTTATAAAGTCATATAAGGGTTAAAGTGTTCTTCTCGGCTCTTGTGTAGAGGAAATATTGTAGACAAAGCATATGCAGATACAAATATATCAGCTTAGTTTCCATTACTTCAGGGAATAAACATAAATCACAGTATTTAAACCCCTAATTCTCATCTCCCTTAACCCTAGAAACCCCCAAGAACCGTCATTTAAAAAAATAAAAAATATGCAGAAGTTTATACATAGTTATCTTATACATACACTTATAGCAGACCATCAGAAAAGCTTGGAGGCACCCAAGACTCCTTTTTTAAAACTCTAGAGCTACCTCCTTTAAATAAAGCTCTTAACCCCTTAACGACCAAGGACGTGTCAGGCACATCCTACATTGGGTGTCAGTTAATGACCAAGGATGTGCCTGACACATCATCTGCGGTTTGAAGCGCTGGAAGCGATCGTGATCTCTTCCAGATGCTTTCAGGGTATTGTAGTGATGCCTCAATGCCTCTGTTGCCCTCTCTGCTTCGGCCATCAATGGTGATCATTGGTGGGTGGGAAGCAAAGCAGGAATGCGGGTGGGTGGCCCATCGTTGGTTAAGTTCCGGATCCTGTTTTGGTAAAGTGCACACAGGGGGATGGGGGGGTGCGCGTGCATGCACGTGCACACGCTGCATCATTTGCCTAGTTTTCCTAGTGTTAAATTGTATGAGGATGGAGTGGGGAAATCAATATTTGGCAAGGGATCTGGGAGGGGGGTAGAGTATTGAGGGGGGCAGCTGCACTACAGAAAATGTGGGTATTATTTAATTATTAACAAAAAAGGCTTTTTTTAACAAACTGGGTATTGGCAGAAACCTTGTATTGCCAGTACTCAAGATGGCGACAGCTAGGTAGAGGGGGAGGGTTAGAGAGCTGTTTGAGGGGGATCAGTTAGAGACTAAAGAGCTGTTTGGGGGGGGGGGGTTTGGGGGCTAAGGCCAACACTGCAGAATAACTCTAAAAAAAGGATTGACCTGCTAGTCTATATTCATAAAGTTATGCTCAATAATTATCTTATAAAGTCATATAAGGGTTAAAGTGTTCTTCTCAGCTCTTGTGTAGAGGAAATATTGTAGACAATGCATATGCAGATACAAATATATCAGCTTAGTTTCCATTACTTCATCGAATAAACATAAATCACAGTATTTAAACCCCTAATTCCCATCTCCCTTAACCCTAGAAACCCCCAAGAAACTTCATTTAAAAAAAAATTAAAAATATGCAGAATATTATACATAGTTAACTTATACATACACTTATAGCAGACCATCAGAAAAGCTTGGAGGCACTCAAGACTCTTTTTTTTTAAAACTCTAGAACTACCTCCTTAAAATATAGCTCTTAACCCCTTAACAACCAAGGATGTGTCAGGCACATCCTACATTGGGTGTCAGTTAATGACCAAGGATGTGCCTGACACGTCCTCTGGGGTTTGAAGCGCTGGAAGCGATCGTGATCACTTCCAGATGCTTTCAGGGTATTGTAGTGATGCCTCAATGCCTCTGTTGCCCTCTCTGCATCGGCCATTGATGGTGATCTTTGGTGGGTGGGAAGCAAAGCAGGGATGCGCGTGGGTGGCCCATCGTTGGTTAAGTTCCGGATCCTGTTTTGGTAGAGTGCACGCAGGGGGAAGAGGGTGTGCACGTGCATGCATGTGCGCATGCGGCATCATTTGCCTAGTTTGCCTAGTGTAAAATTGTATGAGGATGGAGTGGGAGGGGGGAATCAATATTTGGCAAGGGATCTGGGAGGGGCGTACAGTATAGAGGGGGGGCAACTAACTACACTACAAAAAATGTGGGTATTATTTAATTATTAACTAAAAAGGCTTTTTTTTTAACAAACTGGGTATTGGCTGAAACTGTGTATTTCCAGTACTCAATATGGCAGCAGCTAGGTAGAGGGGGAGGGTTAGAGAGCTGTTTGAGGGTGATCATTTAGAGAGCTGTTTGGGGGGGGGGGTTGGGGGCTAAGGCCAACACTGCAGAATAACTCTAAAAAAAAAAAAGCCTTTTATTTTAGCAATGCCAAAAGCCATATATGTCTGCTATTTCTGAACAAAGGGGATCCTAGAGAAGCATTTACAACCATTTTTTGCCATGATTACACTAACTGTTTGTAAATAATTTCAGTGAGAAACCTAAAATTGTGAAAAAGTTAACAATTTTTTTATTTGATCGCATTTGGCGATGAGATAGTGGCATGAAATATACCAAAATGGGCCAGCGAGTAGGTTGTTGCAGTAGTCAAGTCGGGAGATAACAAGGGAGTGGATTATTTGCTTTGTGGTGTCAGCGCTCAGAAAAGGGCGAATTTTAGAAATATTGCGTAGATGATTTCGGCAGGATGTAGAAAGCAATTGGATATGGGGGATGAAGGATAAGTTTGAGTCAAGTGTGACTCCGAGGCAGCGGACTTGGGGCGATGGGGAAATGGTGATGCCGTCAACAGGGATAGAGAAGTCAGAAGTCGGCGTAGAGCTTGAGGGGGGGATAAGAAGGAGCTCAGTCTTGGACATGTTAATCTTTAGGTGGTGAGAGGCCATCCAGGAAAAAATACCAGATAAGCAGTTGCTGACATGAGAGAGGACAGAGGGAGAGAGAGCAGGGGTGGAAAGGTAGATCTGGGTGTCATCAGCATAGAGGTGATATTTGAAACCATAACTGTTGATAAGTTTACCTAGCGAAGAAGTATAGATGGAGAAGAGTAGAGGACCCAGAACAGATCCTTGAGGTACTCCAACAGACAGAGGCATAGGAGAGGAGGAGTCGCCGACAAGTGACACAGAAAAAGACCTGTGAGAAAGATAGGAGTGAATCCAGGAAAGAGCAGTGTCACAGAGGCCAAAAGAGCTAAGGGTCTGTAGGAGGAGGAGGTGGTCAACTGTGTTGAAGGCAGCTGAGAGATCAAGTAAGATGAGTATAGAGTAGTGGCCAATATTTTTAGCAGAGAGAAGATCGTTTGTGACCTTGGTAAGGGCAGTCTCAGTTGAGTGTTTTGGGCGGAATCCGGATTGCAGTGGGTTAGGCGATTGTAAACTAATTTTTCAAGGAGTTTTGATGTTAGTGGAAGCAGTGATATGGGGCGGTAGCTTTCAGGAGAATTAGGGTTGAGGAAGGGATTTTTGAGTATGGGAGTGACTTTTGCGTGTTTGAAAGAAGATGGGAATGAGCCGGTAGAGAGAGATAGGTTGAATATGTGGGTAAGAGCAGGAGTGAGGGTGGAAGATAGGGAGGGAA
The DNA here is from genome assembly GCF_027579735.1 of Bombina bombina. Lineage (NCBI taxonomy): Eukaryota > Metazoa > Chordata > Amphibia > Anura > Bombinatoridae > Bombina > Bombina bombina. The sequence continues at coordinate 84,077,887 of NC_069505.1, read as the reverse complement.
TTAGATGGGAAGGGATAGGGTCGAGTGGGCAGGTAGTGAGGCGTGAGGAAGATAGTAAGGAAGAAACTTCATTCTCAGTGGTTGGATGGAAGTTACAGAGGGTGGCAGAGGGAGTAATTGGGCCTGTTGTTGGAGTATTGCAGGTTGGTGTTGGGATGTTGCTTCGGATAGTATGTGTTTTGTTTAAAAAGTAGTCAGCCAGGTCTTGAGCACTAAAGACAGGCGGGGGTGGTGGAGCAGGTGGGTAGAGGAGAGAGTTAAAGGTGGAGAAGAGTCGTTTAGGGTTTGAGGAAAGAGAAGATATGAGAGAAGAGAAGTAAGTTTGTTTGGCTAAGTGAAGGGCGGAAGTGTATGAACGATGAATAAACTTAAAGTGTATGAAATCAGGTTCAGAGTGAGTTTTCCTCCAGACACGCTCAGCAGTACGGGAGCATTTTTGCAAATAGCGTGTTTGCTGAGCATGCCAGGGCTGTAACTGACGGCGTGGTGTTTTGCGCAGCTGGGGAGGGGCAAGTGTGTCTAATGCAGAGGAGAGAGTTTTGTTATAGTGGGCTGTAGCAAGATCAGGGCAGGTTATAGTGGAGGTGTGAGGGAGGAGATTTTGAATGATTTTTGAAAATTGGAGCGGATCTACAGCATGTGTATTTCTACATGTGCGGGGGCGGGATGGAGAAGTGGGTTTAGCTGTTGCATTAATATTATAGGTGACCAAGTGATGGTCTGAAATGGGAAAAGGGCGACAGGTGGTGTCAGATATAGAGCAGAGGTAGGAAAATACCAGGTCGATGGAGTGTCCATCACGGTGAGTCGGGAATGGGGTGGATTGTGAGAGACCGAAGGAGGATGTGAGTGAAAGAAGTTTAGAGGCAGCAGGGGCAGATGGGTTGTCAATGGGAATGTTGAAGTCCCCAAGAATTAGGGTTGGTATATTTGAAGAGAGAAAGTGAGGAAGCCAGGCAGCGAAGTTGTCAAAGAATTGGGAGGTTGGTCCAGGAGGGCGATAGATGACTGCCACTTTTAGGGATAGGGGGGAGAACAGACGAATACAGTGGACTTCAAAGGAGGAGAAGGAAAGATATGGGATTGGAGGTAGGTATTGATAAGTGCAGGAGGGGGAGAGCAGGATGCCAACACCGCCGCCACGTTTTTCACCTTGCCTAGGGGTATGGCTAAAGTGAAGAGCAGCAATGGAAACAGTGTCAGAAGGAGATAGCCAGGTTTCTGTAATTGCTAAAATGGTGAAAGCATTTGATATAAACAGGTCATGAATTGCTGTAAGTTTGTTGCAGACAGAGCAAGAGTTCCATAGTGCGCAGGTGAAAGGAGTGTATGCGTGTGGGATGCATTGGATGGAAATGAGGTTATGTGTGTTGCTTTTATTAAAGTTTCTATATGGAGTGCGAGATTGGGTAATGGTGGGAATGAGGGTGGGCCCAGGATTTGGAGAGATTTCACCTGATGCTAATAGCATCAAGATGGAAAGTAAGAGTAGGTGAGAATGAGATTTATAGCAGTGGGGGCATTTCTGTGAGGTGGTGCAGTTTAGGGACATAGATTTTAAAATAGAGAGTAGTTTGTGAGAGCTAAGGTATGGAGAGGAAAGGAGAGAGGGGCCTATATAAACTTCATTTGGAGAAGGGTAAGGTATGAGTATTTGAGCCTGCTTGTGGAATAGACATGAGACTGTTAAAAGAAAAAGCATTTCTGAAAACAGCAGAATGTTAAGAGCAAACGTCTTTTTTGAAAAAAAATATTTTGCTTGCCTCAAATCTTGTTCAATTCTTGTCTAATTCTCAGCGCTGTCACTTAAAGATGGTCACTTAGAGAGATGGAATAATCTGCAAACGCTCAGACCCCAGCTAACGCTCTCCCCTAACTGGCCCTAAATTTATAAGCAGACAGAAGAGTTTAATTGATTGGAGACAGGGAGATAAGTTACACCCAGGTGAGAAGACTAAGAATTGCTACAAGATCAGAGGAGTAGATTCAAGAAAGAAAATTGGGTGGGGATTAATTAATTAATTAATTAAGCAAAGTTTGATAAGGATATGCACATGCTGGGGACAGGAAAGAGCAGATTAATGGAGTAGACAGTTGGTTCAGGAGTTAAGAAACAGTGTTTAAATCCAGCAAGACACAGGGCTTTAAAGGGACATACCAGGAGTTAAAAACAACAGTGTTTAAATCCAGCAAGACACAGGGCTTTAAAGGGACATACCAGGAGTTAAAAAAACAGTGTTTAAATCCAGCAAGACACAGGGCTTTAAAGGGACATACCAGGAGTTAAAAAAACAGTGTTTAAATCCAGCAAGACACAGGGCTTTAAAGGGACATACCAGGAGTTAAAAAAACAGTGTTTAAATCCAGCAAGACACAGTGCTTTAAAGGGACATACCAGGAGTTAAAAAAAAAAACAGTGTTTAAATCCAGCAAGACACAGGGCTTTAAAGGGACATACCAGGAGTTAAAAAAACAGTGTTTAAATCCAGCAAGACATAGGGCTTTAAAGGGACATACCAGGAGTTAAAAAAAACAGTGTTTAAATCCAGCAAGACACAGGGCTTTAAAGGGACATACCAGGAGTTAAAAAAACAGTGTTTAAATCCAGCAAGACACAGGGCTTTAAAGGGACATACCAGGAGTTTAAAAAAAACAGTGTTTAAATCCAGCAAGACACAGGGCTTTAAAGGGACATACCAGGAGTTAATAAAAACAGTGTTTAAATCCAGCAAGACACAGGGCTTTAAAGGGACATACCAGGAGTTAAAAAAAACAGTGTTTAAATCCAGCAAGACACAGGGCTTTAAAGGGACATACCAGGAGTTAAAAAAAAACAGTGTTTAAATCCAGCAAGACACAGGGCTTTAAAGGGACATACCAGGAGTTAAAAAAAACAGTGTTTAAATCCAGCAAGACACAGGGCTTTAAAGGGACATACCAGGAGTTAAAAAAAAAAAAAAAACAGGCCATATATGTCTGCTATTTCTGAACAAAGGGGATCCCAGAGAAGCATTTACAACCATTTGTGCCATAATTGCACAAGCTGTTTGTAAATAAATTCAGTGAGAAACCTAAACCTTTTGAACAAGTTTGTGAAAAAGTTAATGATTTTTTTTTTATTTGATTGCGTTTGGCGGTGAAATGGTGGCTTGAAATATGCCAAAATGGGCCTAGATCAATACTTTGGGTTGTCTACTAAAAAAAAAATATGTACATGTGAAGGGTTATTCAGGGATTCCTGACAGATATCAGTGTTACAATGTAACTATTGCAAATTTTGGAAAAAAATGGTTTGGAAACTTGTATTTATTGCCCTATAACTTGCAAAAACAGCAAAGAGCATGTAAACATTGGGTATTTCTAAACTAAGGACAACATTTAGAAACTATTTAGCATGGGTGTTTTTGGTTGGTTGTAGGTGTGTAATAGATTTGGGGGTTAAAGTTAGAAAGAGTGTGTTTTTTCAAATTTTTCATCAGATTTATTTTATTTTTTATTATAAGATATGTTGAAAATAATGGTATCCTTAGAAGGTCCACTCAATTACGAGAAAAACAGTATATAATATGTGTGGGTACAGTATATGAGTAAGAGGAAAATTACAGCTATTAACACAAAAAACACAGCAGATATGAAAAAATAGCCCTGGTACAAAACAGTAAAAAAATTGAAAATTGCTGTGGTCACTAAGGGGTTAAAGGGACAGTCTATTTAAAGTTAAACTTTCATGATTCAGATAGGGAATGCAAATGTAATGTTTGTGGGATATTCCTCTATAAAACCAAACTTGGCCAGTAGTCTTCTTATTCCGACGCTGAGTGGAGTGATAAGGAATATCCCAGAGCAGAGAAAGTTTGTAAAATGAGTTAAGCAGTACTCACAGCAGGCAGGGCAGACCTTAGTGGCAATAGGAAGGAAATCCGGCAGAATAGCAGTTCAGAGGTAAACCAATAGAAGGACCAGGAACTGGCCGGAGTCAGCAACAAAGGGAAATCCAACAGTATAACAGTTCAGGGATAAACCAATAGAATGGTCAGACAAGCAGAGTTCAGCAACAGTATATAAATCCAGAAGTTTTAGGGGTTAGGCAGACAGAGTTCTCAGACAAGCAGAGTTCAGCAACAATATATCAATCCAGCAGTTTAGGGGTTAACAGGCAGAGTGGTCAAACAAGCAGAGTTCAGCAACAGTATATCAATCCAGCAGTTTAGCAACAATAACACACAAGAGAACACTAATAAACACCTATACTTGGGCAGTGCGTGTAAGTAGTGCAGGTACTTACATAGGCACCGATTTGTGCCAAGAAAGACACACAGGTGTACACAGGAACGGCATCTATGATAGAGAGGCAGCGTGTGGCGATGACGTAATCGCCGCCTGTTTTGAAGCACCACCTGCGTCTATGGCAACGGCCATAGAAACAAGTCACCACCTCCACATCTATAGCAAAAGCCATAGCGATCAGCAGTACGGCGTGAACTAGCCCCCTTCCTAGGGGTTACCTCTGGGAACCAAATTCAGCTTGGAGGGATGAGCAGCATGAAACCTGGAGACCAAAGAAGGAGCATGCAAATCACGGAAAGAATCCAGGAATGATCTGCCACAGAGTAACCCTTCCAATGCACAAGGTTCTTAGCAACCTCATACTCTGGTTCACCATGAATTAAGAGCGGAGGAGGAGGAGGTCTGAATCGAGTATACATGTTCTTGATGTAGGGCTTGAGCAGTGAGATGTGGAAGACTGCATGTATACGCAGGGCTCTGGGCAAGGAGACTTTGTAGGCAACAAGAGACACTCTTTTAAGGACCTTATAAGGGCCGATAAACCTAGGCCCTAGTTTGTAACTTTGTTGACGTAGACGAATATGCCGAGTAGAGACCCAAAAACGTTCACCTACCAAAAAGGCACGAACAGAAGCTCTTTGATGATCAGCAAACCTCTTGTATCTGGAGGCAGTTGAACGTAACTTAGAGTGAATACATTGCCAATAAGTAGTGAGGTCAGTGACTTGTCGGTCTGCAGCAGGGACCCCTGTGGGCTCAGCAGAAAGAGGAAAGACACAAGGTTGGTAACCTGCTGCATCTTGAAATGGAAAAAATCGTAGAGAAGAGTGCCATTGAGTATTCTTTGCCAGCTCAGCTAGGGGTAACAATTAAGACCAGTTGGTATAGAGAGAATTAACAAATATTCTGAGATAGGCTTAGAGATCTTGATTCAATCTCTCAGTCAGCCCATTAGTCTGAGGATGGTAGCCAGAAGCCAAGGAAACAGTGGTTCCAATCAACTTGCAAAAGGCTTTCCAAAAAGTAGAGATTAATTTTTGCACCTCTGTCAGAAACAATATTCACAGGAATGACATGTAATTGTACCACGTGTAAGAAAAAAAGAGACGATAATTCTTGGGCAGATGTCAGTTTCTTTAAGGGTACAAAATGAGCAAATCTTAAAAATTGATTCACCACAACCCAGATAACTGTATGATGGTCAGAAGGAGGGAGATCCACAATGAAAACCATTGTTATGTGTGTCCAAGGTTGTTTGGGAATGGACAATGAATGGATTAAGCCAGGAGGCAAGGATCAGGGAGTCTTATTGGCAGCACAAGTCATGCAGGCTCTCACATAATCCTGAGAGTCAGACTTCATGGTAGGCCACCATACATGTTGGGAAAGAAGCTTGAAAGTTCTTGTCAAACCAGGATGTCCTGACAGTTTACTATCATGAGCCCAGGAGAGCATAGTGGTGCGTAGGTTAAGAGGTACAAAGAAGACATCAGGAGCCATGGGGGCTTCTGGAGGCTTTCTAGACTGGGCACATTGCAGTCTTTGAAGAAGAGAGGTGTTAAGTTGAGCAACCACACAGGAGGGAGGTATGATGTGTTCAATAGGAGCTTCAGAAAAATCACTAGACTGAGGAATCTGACGAGAAAGAGAGTCAGCCTTTTTATTTTTGGTCCCAGGAAGATAAGAGACCACAAAGTTTAAATGGGAAAAGAACGAGGTCCACCTGGCCTGTCAAGATTGAGTCGATGAGCAGTCTCTAGGTAAGTCAGATTCTTGCGGTCAGTGAGAATTTGAATGGGGTTGGCGGTACCCTCTAGCCAATGATGCCATTCAGTTAGGGCTATCTTAATGGCTAAGAGTTCACGATTACCCACATCTTAATGCCTCCCTGCAGGAGTAACGCGTTTAGACAAAAAGGCTACAGGGTGCAACTTGGAAGTTAATGGATCCCTTTGGGTTAAGACTGCCCCAGGTCCAATCTCAGAGGCGTCAACCTCTAAAGTGTACTGCAGGTCGGGATCAGGATGGCGGAGCACAGGAGCAGAACAAAAGGCTTTTTTCAGAAGAGAGAAGGCATTCATGGCTTCAGGAGGCCATTTTTTGCAGTTTTTGTTCCATTTAGTCAACTCAGTGAGTGGAGCAACTATCTGGAAAATGTTATTTATAAACTTGCGGTAATAATTGGAGAACCTCAAGAATCTCTGTAGTTCCTTTAATGAAGTTGGTTGAGGTCATTCCAGCACTGCTGTGAGCTTAGAAGGCTAAATGGCAAAACCCTGCTTCGAGATGAAATAAACAAGGAACTGGATCTGGACTGGATGGACTGGATGCGTACCCCTGGGGGTATGCGGTGGACCGTTTGGGGGTACGCAGAAATATTGTTGGTAATAGCAGAGACACACACAATGGACTTATATTTGCAGGTCACCTTTAAATTCATAACGAGTGGCTTTATCTTTGATCTGCCTGGGATTCTATCTATGGATCGGCTACTGGTGTGTTTTGGGCTAGAGGTGATGTAGGAGCCGGTCTGGCACATGTGGTTTGGACCGGGTTGACTCATTGGGGCTTTTGGAGTCAGGTGGTAAGGAAGTGCGGAAGAGAGGAAGTGGAGTTTACTGACGGAGACAGTCCTGGGACCAAGTACTTACTTGCAGCTCTGGTAAGAGTTTACCTTTACAATGCACTCAACACCTGTATGTAGCCTCTAACACTGTCCCCTGCATAACTGTGACATAGCCCACCGAGCGATCTCCTCTCTGAAAGGTTCACCCACGACTACGTTTTGAATACACTTCAGTTCCTCTTGCAGATACAAAGACAGTGATCCTATTCTGCTTTGAGCTTGGTACACATGCTTTAGGACTGACTACTTTTGAACGTGTATTAATAGGCCTAGCCTGCCTAGTTCATTCTTTTTTTTATGAGTGCTTAAGTGTTTAGCTTATTTATTGATTTGAGTGACTTTGTGTGCCCCACAATGGATAAGTGGTTGAAAACTGAAACTCTTAAAAAAGCTGCAGTTAGCATTGAAATTCAACCTGCTGTTTTGGCAGCTGCAAGGACTTCAACGCAGTCATTAGGTTTATTTAAAAAAAAATACTTTTTTGAGGGATGCATGGGGGTAATGAAGAGAGGGGGTACTCATACATTAAGCAAGCTAAGGATCAGAAAGTCCCCATAGAGGTGCGCTGGTGCTAGGTGTAACACTTCAAAAAGAGCAAAAAAAGAAATCCCGGATGGACTCCTATGTACAGTGAAAGAAGAAGAGGAGAGGTGCCAACCATAAAACAGTATCGTCAGGACAATCACAGGTAGAGACAGAGTTCTCACAAGTGGAGCGGCACAAACACAGTGCCTGTAGTAGCAAGTCAGGACTATTCAGGGACGCCTGACAGACACACAAGGGGCTAAAGCACGTCACCAGGGATCCTCCAATCGGTAAGTGAAACGCGTTGCTTTTGTTTTTTACCAATAAAACACTTTTTTATTTATATACCCTCACTTGTATTATGATTCCTGACCACTTCCACTCATATTTCAACTTGCTGAGACAAATCCAGCTCCTTGTCTCCGGTTTTGTACACTGAATTATCCAAGATTGTACCGCTGGTGTATCAGAGTGATTCACTTACCGGTTGGAGGATCCCTGGTGACATGCTTGGCCCCTTGTGTGTCTGTCGGGCGACCCTGAATAGTCCCGACCTGCTACTAAAGGCACTGTGTTTTTGCCGCTCCGCTTTTGAGTATACTATATCATTGAGGGGAGAACTCTGTCTCTACCTGTGATTGTCCTGACGATACTGTTTTATGGTTGATGCCTCTTCTCTTCTTCTTTTACTTATAAATTAAAATCCTAATCAAGGGGTATGGGAGAGAAAAAAGGTTGGGAACCGCTGAGGTAGACAATGACAGTGCCATTGAGGAGGTCACAGATGCTATCGTTGACAAAGGCTTGAAAGACTGCAGGGGCATTACACAGAGGTATTCATAATGCCCTGATCTCATGTTGAAAGCAGTCTTCCATTCATGCCCTGGGAAGATACGGATAAGATTGTATGCCCCACGTAGGGCCAACTTGGTGAAGTAGTGATAATTCTGAAGGGAATCGTAAAGTTCAGTGATCAAAGGAATGGGATAGTGATTCTTGATAGTGATATTGTTTAGGGCTCTGTAGTCAATACAGGGTCTGAGCCCACCATTCTTCTTACTGACAAAAAAGAAGCCAGCCCTGGCAGGAGAAGATGAAGACTGAATAAAGCCTTTAGCTAGGTTTTCTTGAATATAGTCCTCCATGGACTTGGTTTCAGCTTTGGAGAGTAGATAAGTCCTCCCTTTAGGAAGTGGGGCTCCACGAAAGAGGTCGATTTTGCAGTTGTAAGGATGGTGGGGTGGCAGCACATCAGCTGCTTTCTTTTCAAAGACATCTGTGAAATCCACATAAGGAAGACCAAGGATGACAGATTGTGCTGGAGAATGAATGACTTCGAACTGCAAATGTTTGGTATGAAGGAGTTCCACAGTCAGGGTTAGGGGTGCTGATTCAAAATGAATTGAACCCGATCCAAGGGGAGTGCCATGAATTGAACCCGATCCAAGGGGAGTGCCATTCAGAGTAGTTATCTTGAGACATTGTTTTTTCTGCAGAAGAGGTAAGCCTGCCTGAATCATAAAATGGTGATCAAGAAAATTTCCAGCTGCCCCTGAATCAAAGGCTTGAGTGTGGTCAGAATTCTGAAGGAAGGTCAGGGTAAAAGGTACCAGCATCTGAGAGGAGTAAGGAGATTTAGTACTGACCATGCTTAGAGGTACCCCAATATTATCCTTTAAGCATTGGCTTTTCCCGGCAGAATATCACAGTTCTTAAGCTGGTGTGAGTTAGAACTACAATAGAAACACAGTCTGTCTTTTTGATTCAGAGGGCTTGAGGAAGCAAAGATCCATGGGTTCCTCTACAGAGGCAATTGGAGGTGCTGAAGGGGTAGAGGATATTCTAGAAACCAGATGAGTAAGAGGACAAGAGGGAAGGATTCTATGAGTTCTGTCTCTCTCAGCTTGTCTCTCCTGGAAGCGATAATCTAGACTGATACAAAATGATATAAATTCATCAAGGGAAGAAGGAATATCACGGTAAGTAAGTTCGTTCTTGATGCGTTTATGCAAACTTCTCCTAAAGGCCGCCTTGAGGGTACTGCCATCCTAACTGGTCTCAAGTGCCAAGGTGTGAAACTCGATGGCATATTGTGCCACAGTCCTATTGCTCTGGCGGAGATCCAAGAGAGAGTATTCTGCAGCAGAAACACGTCCAGAAGTCCCAAACACAGAAGCTAATGCAGTAATGAAAGCATCAGCATCGTTCAGGAGTTGAGCGCTCTGTTCCAAAAGGGGAGAGACCCAGGCCAGGGCCTTGTCTTTCAATAAAGAAATGATAAAGGTGACCTTTGACTGATGAGACTGGAAGGTGTGAGGATCATTGCGAAATTGCAGCCTGCACTGGTTAAGAAAACCTCTAAGTCAGTAGAACCATCGTACTTGTCAGGCAAAGGTATCCGGGGTATGTTTCCAGAAGCAGGGTAAGAGGGTGCAGCACTGGAAGCTGGGACTGGCTGTGCAACAACAGGAGTAGTATTCTTTTCTGCAACCAATGAGGAGAGCATAGCGGATATAACCTCTAGTTTAGAGTCCACATTCTACAAGTGTATGGTATGGGTTCCCAGCATCTGTCTCTGAAGATGGACTGCTCTTGCAACCTCATTTGGATGCATGGCCCAAATATAATGTAATGCTTGTGGGATATTCCTCTATTAAACCAAATTTGGTCAGCAGTCTTCTTATGTCGGAGTCAAGTGGAGTGATAGGAAATATCCCAGAGCAGAAAAAGTTTGTAAAATGAGATAAGCAGTACTCACAGTAGTCAGGGCAGTCCTTAGCGGCAATAGGAAGGAAATCCGGCAGAATAGCAGTTCAGGGGTAGACCAATAGAAGGACCAGGAACAGGCAGGAGTCAGGAACAAAGGGAAATCCAACAGTATAACAGTTCAGGGGAAAACAAATAGAATGGTCAGACAAGCAGAGTTCAGCAACATTATATCAATCCAGCAGTTTTAGGGGATAGGCAGGCAGAGTGGTCAGACAAGCAGAGTTCAGCAACTGTATATCAATCCAGCAGTTTAGGGGTTAACAGGCAGAGTGGTCAGACAAACAGATTTCAGCAACAGTATATCAATCCAGCAGTTTAGGGGTTAACAGGCAGAGTAGTCAGACAAGCTGAGTTCAGTATCAGTATATCAATCCAGCAGTTTAGGAGTTAACAGGCAGAGTGGTCAAACAAACAGAGTTCAGTCACAGTATATCAATCCAGCAGTTTAGCAACAATAACACCCAGGAGAACACTAAGAAACACCTATACTTGGGCAGTTCATGTAAGCACTGCAGGTCCTTACATAGGCGCCGATTCGCACCAAGGAGGACACACAGGTGTACATAGGAGCAGCATCCCGGATGGAGGGACAGCGTGTGGCGATGATATCATTGCTGCACGCTGTGAAGCACCACCTGCATCTATGGCAATGGCCATAGCAACAAGTCACCATCGCCGCGTCTATGGCAACAGCCATAGCGAGTAGCCACGCAGCGGCGGCTGCGACGTGACAACAACTTTTCAATTCACTTTTACCATCAAATTTGCTTTGCTCTCTTGATATTCTTTGTTGAAAGCTAAACCTAAATAGGCTAATATGCTCATTTCTAAGCCGTTGAAGGCCACCCCTTATTTCAAAGCATTTGGCAGTTTTTCACAGCTAGAGGGCCTTAGTTAATGTGTGCCATAGAGAGGGAACTGATAGGCTAAATGCAAGTCTTAAGAAATGAAATAATGGGGCAGTCTGCAAAGGCATAGGCCTAGATTTGGAGTTTGGCGGTAGCCGTGAAAACCAGCGTTAGAGGCTCCTAACGCTGGTTTTAGGCTACCTCCGGTATTTGGAGTCACTCAAAAAAGGGTCTAACGCTCACTTTTCAGCCGCGACTTTTCCATACCGCAGATTCCCTTACGTCAATTGCGTATCCTATCTTTTCAATGGGATTTTTCTAACTCCGGTATTTAGAGTCGTGTCTGAAGTGAGCGTTAGAATTCTAACGACAAAACTCCAGCCGCAGAAAAAAGTCAGTAGTTTAGAGCTTTCTGGGCTAACGCCGGTTCATAAAGCTCTTAACTACTGTACTCTAAAGTACACTAACACCCATAAACTACCTATGTACCCCTAAACCGAGGCCCCCCCACATCGCCGCCACTCGATTTAATTTTTTTAACCCTAATCTGCTGACCGCCACCTATGTTATCCTTATGTACCCCTAATCTGCTGCCCCTAACACCGCCGACCCCTATATTATATTTATTAACCGCTAACCTGCCCCCCACAACGTCGCAGCCAGCTACCTACAATAATTAACCCCTAATCTGCCGACCGCAAAGCACCGCTACTTAAATTATCCATATGTACCCCTAATCTGCTGCCCCTAACACCGCCGACCCCTATATTATATTTATTAACCCCTAATCTGCCCCCCTCAACATCGCCTCCACCTGCCTACACTTATTAACCCCTAATCTGCCGAGCGGACCGCACCGCTACTATAATAAAGTTATTAACCCCTAATCCGCCTCACTAACCCTATAATAAATAGTATTAACCCCTAATCTGCCCTCCCTAACATCGCCGACACCTAACTTCAATTATTAACCCCTAATCTGCCGACAGGAGCTCACCGCTATTCTAATAAATGTATTAACCCCTAAAGCTAAGTCTAACCCTAACACTAACACCCCCCTAACTTAAATATAATTTAAATCTAACGAAATTAATTAACTCTTATTAAATAAATTATTCCTATTTAAAGCTAAATACTTACCTGTAAAATAAATCCTAATATAGCTACAATATAAATTATAATTATATTATAGCTATTTTAGGATTAATATTTATTTTACAGGTAACTTTGTATTTATTTTAACCAGGTACAATAGCTATTAAATAGTTAAGAACTATTTAATAGCTAAAATAGTTAAAATAATTACAAAATTACCTGTAAAATAAATCCTAACCTAAGTTACAATTAAACCTAACACTATACTATCATTAAATTAATTAAATAAAATACCTACAATTACCTACAATTAAACCTAACACTACACTATCAATACATTAATTAAATACAATACCTACAAATAACTACAATGAAATAAACTAACTAAAGTACAAAAAATAAAAAAGAACTAAGTTACAAAAAATAAAAATATATTTACAAACATATGAAAAATATTACAACAATTTTAAACTAATTACACCTACTCTAAGCCCCCTAATAAAATAACAAAGACCCCCAAAATAAAAAATGCCCTACCCTATTCTAAATTACTAAAGTTCAAAGCTCTTTTACCTTACCAGCCCTGAACAGGGCCCTTTGCGGGGCATGCCCCAAGAAGTTCAGCTCTTTTGCCTGTAAAAAAAAACATACAATACCCCCCCCCAACATTACAACCCACCACCCACATACCCCTAATCTAACCCAAACCCCCCTTAAATAAACCTAACACTAAGCCCCTGAAGATCATCCTACCTTGTCTTCACCTCACCGGGTATCACCGATCGGTCCTGGCTCCAAAATCTTCATCCAACCCAAGCGGGGGCTGGCGATCCATCATGCGGTGGCTGAAGAGGTCCAGAAGAGGCTCCAAAGTCTTCATCCTATCCGGGAAGAAGAGTAGATCCGGACCGGCAACCATCATCTTCCAAGCGGCATCTTCTATCTTCATCCGATGAGGACCGGCTCCATCCTGAAGACCTCCACCGCGGACCTGTTCCGATCAGCCAATAGAATGCGAGCTCAATCTGATTGGCTGATTGGATCAGCCAATCGGATTGATCTTGATTCTGATTGGCTGATTCCATCAGCCAATCAGAATATTCCTACCTTAATTCCGATTGGCTGATGGAATCAGCCAATCCTACCTTAATTCCGATTGGGTATCAGCCAATCGGAATTCGAGGGACGCCATCTTGGATGACGTCCCTTAAAGGAACCGTCATTCTTCAGTTGGACGTCGCCAGATGAAGATGGGTCCGCGTTGGAGGTCTTCAGGATGGAGCCGGTCCTCATCGGATGAAGATAGAAGATGCCGCTTGGAAGATGATGGTTGCCGGTCCGGATCTACTCTTCTTCCCGGATAGGATGAAGACTTTGGAGCCTCTTCTGGACCTCTTCAGCCACCGGATGATGGATCGCCAGCCCCCGCTTGGGTTGGATGAAGATTTTGGAGCCAGGACCGATCGGTGATACCCGGTGAGGTGAAGACAAGGTAGGATGATCTTCAGGGGCTTAGTGTTAGGTTTATTTAAGGGGGGTTTGGGTTAGATTAGGGGTATGTGGGTGGTGGGTTGTAATGTTGGGGGGGGGGTATTGTATGTTTTTTTTTACAGGCAAAAGAGCTGAACTTCTTGGGGCATGCCCCTCAAAGGGCCCTGTTCAGGGCTGGTAAGGTAAAAGAGCTTTGAACTTTAGTAATTTAGAATAGGGTAGGGCATTTTTTATTTTGGGGGTCTTTGTTATTTTATTAGGGGGCTTAGAGTAGGTGTAATTAGTTTAAAATTGTTGTAATATTTTTCGTATGTTTGTAAATATTTTTTTATTTTTTGTAACTTAGTTCTTTTTTATTTTTTGTACTTTAGTTAGTTTATTTCATTGTAGTTATTTGTAGGTATTGCAATTAATTAATGTATTGATAGTGTAGTGTTAGGTTTAATTGTAGGTAATTGTAGGTATTTTATTTAATTAATTTAATGATAGTATAGTGTTAGGTTTAATTGTAACTTAGGTTAGGATTTATTTTACAGGTAAGTTTGTAATTATTTTAACTATTTTAGCTATTAAATAGTTCTTAACTATTTAATAGCTATTGTACCTGGTTAAAATAAATACAAAGTTACCTGTAAAATAAATATTAATCCTAAAATAGCTATAATATAAATATAATTTATATTGTAGCTATATTAGGATTTATTTTACAGGTAAGTATTTAGCTTTAAATAGGAATAATTTATTTAATAAGAGTTAATTAATTTCGTTAGATTTAAATTATATTTAAGTTAGGGGGGTGTTAGTGTTAGGGTTAGACTTAGCTTTAGGGGTTAATACATTTATTAGAATAGCGCTGAGCTCCGGTCGGCAGATTAAGGGTTAATAATTGAAGTTAGGTGTCGGCGATGTTAGGGAGGGCAGATTAGGGGTTAATACTATTTATTATAGGGTTAGTGAGGCGGATTAGGGGTTAATAACTTTATTATGATAGCGGTGCTGTCCGCTCGGCAGATTAGGGGTTAATAAGTGTAGGCAGGTGGAGGCAGATTAGGGGTTAATAAATATAATATAGGGGTCGGCGGTGTTAGGGGCAGCAGATTAGGGGTACATAAGGATAATGTAAGTAGCGGCGGTTTACGGAGCGGCAGATTAGGGGTTAAAAATAATATGCAGGGGTCAGCGATAGCGGGGGCGGCAGATTAGGGGTTAATAAGTGTAAGGCTAGGGGTGTTTAGACTCAGGGTACATGTTAGGGTGTTAGGTGCAGACGTAGGAAGTGTTTCCCCATAGCAAACAATGGGGCTGCGTTAGGAGCTGAACGCGGCTTTTTTGAAGGTGTTAGGTTTTTTTTCAGCTCAAACAGCCCCATTGTTTCCTATGGGGGAATCGTGCACGAGCACGTTTTTGCGGCTGGCCGCGTCCGTAAGCAACTCTGGTATCGAGAGTTGAAGCTGCGTTAAATATGCTCTACACTCCTTTTTTGGAGCCTAACGCAGCCTTTAT
Source organism: Bombina bombina (assembly GCF_027579735.1). Lineage (NCBI taxonomy): Eukaryota > Metazoa > Chordata > Amphibia > Anura > Bombinatoridae > Bombina > Bombina bombina. The sequence continues at coordinate 84,062,743 of NC_069505.1, read as the reverse complement.
GTGGACTCTCAATACCAGAGTTATTTTTATGGTGCGGCCAGAAAAAAGCCAGCCTTAGCTACGCGGGTCCTTACCAACAAAACTCTAAATCTAGCCGATAGATAAGGTAATCACAGAGGTAAAAAGTGTGTTAATATAACTGTGTTGGTTATGCAAAACAGGGGAATGGGTAATAAAGGGATTATCAATCTTTTTAAATAATAATAATTCTGGAGTAGACTGTCTGTTTAAGTTTAAATATTGATATGATCACTGGGGTAATAGTGATCATCTAGTGGGAATAAATGTCTATGTAATTTAGTTGAGGTTCATGGAAGCCCATATCTGCACATCAAAGTTATTTACCTATATCCAAAAGTCCTTATTTATATGAGAATACCCCCTTGTTTTTTTGACTATAGACTTAAGAATACACACAAACACACACATACACACAATTGTTTACAATATTGCATATTTAAATTTTAGTAAAATTATACAATTGTTTTTATGCAAGGGATGCCATCTTTGATGGCGTCACTTGCATTGAAGAATCAGTTTACGGCGGCGACCTTATGAAGAGGATGCTCTGCGCCAGATGTCTTAAGGATGTACCTGCTCCGCGCCGGATGGATTAAGATAGAAGATGCCGTCTGGATGAAGACATCTTGCCGCATGGATAATGACTTCTTTCCGCATGGATGATGACTTCTTGTCGCATGGATGAAGACTTCTTGCCGCCTGGATGAGGACTTCGCCGGCTGGATGAATCCTTCAAGCGGGACTTCAATATAACTGTAAGTGGCTCGTCGGGGGTTTTAGGTTTTTTTACGTTTTTTTTGGGTGGGTTTTTATTTTAGCTTAGGGTTTGGGCTTTTCATAACAAGCTGAATGCCCTTTTCTGGGCAAGGCAATAGAGCTGAATGCCCTTTTAAGGACAATGCCCATAAAAATGCCCTTTTCATTGCAATGGTTAACTTAGGTTATTTTAGTTAGTTAGTTTATTTGGCGGGGTTGGCTGGTTGGGTGGTGGGTTTTACTGTTGGGGGGTGTTTGTTTCTTTTTCTCAGGTAATAGAGCTGTAAATCTTAGGGCAATGCCCTACAAAAGGCCCTCTTAAGGGACATTGGTAGTTTATTGTAGGCTAGGGTTTTTTTATTTTGGGGAAGCTTTTTTATTTTGATAGGGCTATTAGATTAGGTGTACATATTTTAAATATTGAGATTTTTCTTTTGAACTTTTCATAATTTAGTGTTTTTTAATAATGTTTCATTGTATATTTAAATAATTTTAGTAGTGTAAGGTTTTTTTAAAATGTAATTTAGTTTATTTAATTGGTAGTTTAATTTAATTGTAGTATAATAGTTAGGGTAGGTTAATTTATATTTTAAAAATAGTTTATTTTAATTCTACAGGTAAGTTTTAATTTATATTAAGATAGGGATCTTGTAATTTTAATTTAAAGTTAAGGGGTTGTTAGGTTTAGGGGGTAATAGCTTAATTTATTTTTTATCAATGTGGTGGGCTGACGGTTTAGGAGTTAATAGGTTTAGTTAGTGGTGGTGATGTGAGAGGCCAGAGGTTTAGGGGTTAATAAGTTTATTTAGGTTGCGTGGGGTGTAGGGGAGCGGCGGGATAGGGGTTAATAAGTTTATTTATGTTGCTGGGGTGTCAGGGAGAGGCAGGATAGGGGTTAATAAGTTGATTTAGGTTATTGGGTTGTCAGGGAGTGGCAGAAAAGGGGTTAAACATTTTAGTATAGTGGCAGCATTTAGTGACATGTTATAAATAAAGTTGGGAAAAAACAGAATAGACGTAAGATCGATGACTGCTAGTTAACACCAGTCCGATGCTCATCGCCCCGTACTTGGTGCACGTGTTTTTGACAGTTTTTTTTATAAATAAGGAGAGCGTATTGAGATACGCGGCCGCAATGTTTGCAGATGTTAGGCAAGTGTATTGATGCCGACAAATGCAACATAGTTGACGCTTTGATAAATAGGCCCAATATGCTCAAAGATATGAGATCTCAGGTGTTAGGAAAAAAAGGTCTGCAAAGGGTTTTAACATAGAGATACATAACGTACATAAATATGTCTAAATATTAAAATGTATATATTTATATAAGTATTTATGTATTTATTTGTGTATTCAGGTATTTACTGACATTAATACACATATAGGGTAAAAAATAGTGTTAAAGATACAACACTCAACTCAAAAAGCTATTCCCAATAGGTAAGTGTACCTCCTAACATCAAACCAAAATATAAATAGAACAAGGAGATATGGGAACGCGTTAAAAATAGCATATGAGATAAGGTTTATAATAATGAACAATAATAAAAACTACAATGGATTTTATAACGATATATATTGAGCAATAAAAATAGTAATTAAACAGTTTATATTAAAAGATAGATGCCGGCATCAATAAGAAACAAAACTAAATAAAATAATACATCTTAATCAATGGTTAAAAATGTGTAAAAGCGTGAGTACAAAATAGGGTCTAGAATTGATACCCTTAAGCAACAATGTTGCACAGATATGTTACCGTCCAAATACAAAAACACTTATACGTGTTAATATTACCGTCCAATTGTAGTCAATATTGTGAGCTCTTGACTTAGCTTATGGTAATGGTGTGTGTTCAAGATCCCTCGACGATAGTTGGTAACCAAAAAGAGAAGGTTTCTTTGTTCCACTTTGAGTAAATAATAGCAAGGCTTCTGCGTTCCGCTTTCAGCAATAGCAGCAAGGCTTCTGAATCTGAAAGCCGGTTCTGGTTGGGAGGTCAAAGTTCAAAGTGCCGAACAGTGCGGACTCCGCTAATAACAGCAGTATTATTGATTGTGGACCAAATCGACTGCCAAGTAATAGTAGATCATGGGTGGGAATTACGCATATCGAGTCACTTATGTGTTTGTAAGAGACTCTATGCACCACATCTACTACATATACTTTCAACAGGTAATGGAGATGCAGCTGACGAACAGCGTGTGGCACTGGCAGGATCAGATAACAGCAGTGTAGAATAATACTGAACAAGATAGGGTTGCCAAATATACAGATGAGTAGATCATGGGTGGGAATTACGCATCAGAGGACAACTCCGTGAATTGCAAGTTGTTCTAGGCACCTCACCTACTACTGGTTTCAGCAAATAATGAGCAAGTTTCTACGCATTTCAGCCTATTCAGGCCTTTATCAAGATCAAGGTTTTTTTATAAATAAGGAGAGCGTATTGAGATACGCGGCCGCAATGTTTGCCGATGTTAGGCAAGCGTATTGATGCCGGCAAATGCAACATAGTTGACGCTTTGATTAATAGGCCCCATAGGCTCAAAGATATGAGATCTCAGGAGTTAGGAAAAAAAAGTCTGCAAAGGGTTTTAACATAGAGATACATAACGTACATATATATGTCTAAATATTATAATGTATATATTTATATAAGTATTTATGTATTTATTTGTGTATTCAGGTATTTACTGACATTAATACACATATAAACACATATAATTGCATTGAAACCTTTTGCAGTCAAGTACATGAAAACTTGTAAAAGCATATAATTATGCAATGTGCATTTTTAATAAATGTTTTAACTATGTATTTACTGTTATTTTACAGTAAATATTTCACATTCCAACTCATAATATGAGTGCAACCTGACGAACGCAAAAAACTTACTCCTAGCACAGTTAATGCTCGAAGTATTAAATCACTGAAACAATTACCGACAGCAAGGTTTAAATATGAGCAGCATCTAAATGCTCCAAAACAGCTTAGTACAGGGATGGAAATGGCTTAGCAGTTAAATGGTTAACATATTACCTCTCCAACAAAACAAGAGTTACTCATAAAAATTCTACTTACCTCAAAAGTCTCCTGTCCAGTATCCATAATCTTGCTCTGCCACCATCTTGATCATAATCAATTATAGTGGTCCATTGATGCACTGCACAGAATCTTCTTCCTATCATGCATTAAAATGCTCTACTTTTTCTCACACTTTTTAGAGCTTATCTACACTTATTCTGATAGTAATTTTATTCCTATTGGTCTATATTTTAAAATTTGAATGACATCATCTATTATATATAGTAACGTCTTACATATCTTTAATAATCTATAACCTATTCATTCCCCCTTTCCCTGACATGCAACCACCCCACAAACAATATCCTCCTCCCACTTAACTCCTTTTCACACCCACACAATGTGGTTGTTTATCTCTTCCTCCCTCTAACTAATTTTCTCAGCAAATAACAAAGTCTGATATCAATGATATCCTCTTACGAGATAACATTCGAAAGAGACATATATGTGTAATCCTGTGTGTATGTCAGCGCCAAGTAATGTTAGTACAACAAGCTCTTGGCACTGCTGATATTAAATTTTATCTGAAGGTATCAGGTATAATATTGTTTTTTGGGTATTCAATATCACACACAATACAGAAGCCCCTGGAAGGCACGCAGTTAAATGTAGGGGGGCTTTGACCTGGGGAGGAAGAGGCCCTTTGCGGTTGGTGGGTGTAGAAGGGAAGGGGTGGGTTCAAGGTGAGCCTTACTTAAGGGGCTGAGCGGGAAGAGGCAGGAAGTCACTTGTGAGTAAACATTGAGGTGATAACAGCTATTGCACTTGTTACTTTGTGCCTTTTCCCGCTCAGTCTGCTATGGCTCATCTTGACTCCTTGTTGTCCCAGCTGAGGGATGCGGACGAATCTAAGGGACCTACCTGGTTGGAATACAGGCTACGGTCCCTGCTGGCCCCTGATGACATCAGCGGTGAAGAAGGGATGGTGACGTGGTCCCGGATGGTCCGCCGCTCCAGGCCTCCAGCTCAACTCAGTCCGGAGGTGGGGAGGAGTTCCAGTAGCCGTAGGAGGAGCAGTCCCAGTCTGGGTGCCAGGAAGGTTGCGAAGGGGACAGCAGCACTCGGGTCAGCGGAGCAGCAGGCACCGGCAGTGCGACGACAGCCATGTGTTGCGGTGATGGATGATGTAATCTCCTCGGACCTGGAGCCCCGCCCCCGTCGGGACAGTGCGACGCTGGTGATGGGTAAGGTGGGGACACATGGCCCTGGGAGGCCTGGCGAGCTGTGGTACATCATGGCCCAGGGGGCCTGAGGTCTTAAGGGGTATGACTCAGGAGACAGGGGAGGGTTTCAGGGAGGGGCGGGTTGGTCCACAGGTGGAGATTGGGGCTCCGGCAGCCAGGGATAATGGCTCCGGGGGGGCACTTATGTTGAGGCACAAGTTAGTGTGAGGGAGGGGGGCAGCAGGAGCAGAGGTTTATGTGATGGGGCAAGATTGAATCAGGGGGTGTATGTGGTGGGTGAGTCTGGTGGAAGGAGTGGTAGCCCTGTGGCCCAGAGTGTGACTGGGGATTGGGATGACTTTGAGGACCTTACACTTTGCTTGGAGTCCTCAGAGGAGGACGTTGTCCCTTCCACCCATCCAAGGGGGGTTCTTCGGTTTCGTCTCATTCCCCCAGTTGTGTCACAAAGTGTCAGATCTGTAGCCAGGGTGGGTTTTGATGGCGTTGTCAATGCCAGGTCGGCTGCTGCTGGGACTAACAATCTTTCTTTTTCAGATGAGAGTATCAGGGGGTCACGGCCAGGGATTTCTTCTGGCCAGCCTGCTGGGAGTGGGGACAGCCTGAGTGGGGATGCTTATGGCCTGCAGGAGTCATGGGCAGAGACCATTCAGCTGGATTTGGGGGACGGCGTTCCATTGGAGGAACGTGCTGAGGTGGAGGTCAGAAGGACACCGGTGAGTACGTCCAGGGGCTTTGGCCTGGGCCAGAGGGTAAATGTGGGGAGAGGGGGGGTTCTGTACATAGGGGGCCTACTAATGTTGTGAGACGGCCGGACAGGTTGAGGGGAGGTGTTTTGCCCAGTAGGGGCAGACAGCGTAGAAGATGTGGGGACATTGGGCAGGTGGGTGTGATTGCTCCAAAGAGGGGTAGAGGGGGAGTTACGGCCAGTGCTGCAGGCCTGTCCACGAGGGGGCCAGGATGTGAGCACCAGCGGGGGGCTTGTCACAGGTGTCTGTTTTGCAGGCTACAGGAGGAGAACATCAGGTGGCTGCTACGGACGTTGGAGTATCCGAGTTCCAGAGCCAGAAGATGGATACGGCGACGTCCCACCTGGGTCAGCCCCAGAGGACTGAGGAAGCAAGAGCAGGTACGGGAGGGGCTGCTGTGGTGGGTCGGGGTGTTGGGGTGGTCTCAGGGGGAAATGTATGTGTTGATTCTGTTGCAGGCACTGTGGTAGCAGGTTTGAGGGATCTGTTAGCCAGATTAGAGGGGCTAGGGGGGCCAGGGATAGGGGTGGTTGCCAATTCGTGGACCCTGCCGGCAGCCTCTGCATCGAGCACTGTCGCGGGTGGGTCAGTTTTGGTGGGGACGGGTTTTTGCGACTGGTGTCTCTACACCGGTTCAGTCCGTTTCGGTGTCACCTCTGGCTCAAGATCACGGACACCGTTTTGTCCCGGTCCTGTCTTTGCTCCATCGACCCTTTGGGCATGCATCTCACGGCCGAATTGCTGGACAAGATTTGCAAGAGGGAATTCATTGAGTTGTTTTCCCTCTTGCCGCTGGATCAGTATTTCGGAATCCCTGAGGATTCCAAGAAAGATGCTTCTAAGAAGGAGGAGGAGGAGAGGAAAAAGCGCTATAGGAAGCTGCCAAAGACCTTTACAAATTGGTTCCAGGCGTTTGTCATCTATGCCAGTGTCATGGCAGGCAAGTTTCCTGACCAAGGGGCAGTGCTCTTCTGTTATTTGGACGAGGTTGCTGCCGCTGAGCGCACTTATGGGGGCATGGCCTGGTGGGCTTATGATGAAAAGTTTCGTCAATGCCTGTCGGTCAAGCCTGAAATGAGGTGGGATGATCGGGACATGGGGTTATGGTTTAAGATTATGACTCCGCTCTGATCATCTCAGCCTTTTCGCGGGGGAGCCGGCGGTTCCCCACAGGGAGGGCCGTCGGCACCTGTCAAAAAAGTTTTCTGTTTCTCCTTCAATGAGAAAGTGTGTAAATGGGGCTCACCGTGCAAATTTCGACACGAGTGTTCCGGGTGCGGGGGTTCCTATCCGTCCTCAAAGTGTTTCCGTAAGGGAAGAACAGGAGGTAATTCGGAGTTGCCTGACAAAGGGAGCAACTCCAGTGAGGGTAAGCGGGATGGAGCGTTGGCTCGCCCTGTACGCTAAGGGGTGGGGGTGTGAGGAGAAGGCATTGTTGTTGTGGCAAGGGTTTGTATACGATTTTAAAATACCATCTTCAGGGGGGTCGTTCACTTCAGGGGTAACTTGAAATCAGCTAGGGACTGGCCTGAAGTTGTGCAGGAAAAATTGGAAAAGGAGGTTCTCTTGGGGCGAGTGGCAGGTCCTTCCGGGGCTCCACCAATTGATCAGTTGCGCATTTCACCTTTGGGGTTGGTCCCTAAGAAGGACCCGGGGAAGTTCAGGTTGATCCATCACCTGTCCTTCCCAAAAGGGTGCTCAGTGAACGATGGCATTCCGGAAGAGCTGGCTTCAGTGTCTTATACATCATTTGATCTTGCTGTCAAGCTCGTAAGGGAGGCTGGTCCTTTGGTGTTGTTGGCTAAGGTTGATATTGAAGCGGCGTTTCGGTTATTGCCTGTTCATCCTACTTCCCATTATCTGCTGGGTTGTTGTTTTAATGGTGCCTACTACATGGATCTTTGCCTCCCAATGGGGCGTTCCATCTCCTGCTCCTTGTTCGAGTCTTTTAGCTCATTCCTGGAGTGGGTGGTGAAGGTTCGGTCGGGATTGTCATCGGTAGTGCACTACTTGGATGACTTCCTGTTTGTGGGTCTGGTGGGTTTGTGGTGCGCTGATGGACTGTTTTTATTCAGTGGCCAGCGAGTTTGGGGTATCCATTGCTATGGAAAAGTCTGAGGGTCCTGTATTGGTCCTCAATTTTTTGGGCATTACTATTGATTTGGGCAGGATGGAGTGTAGGTTGCCGCATGAGAAGATTGCTGATTTGGTGGGCATTATTCAACAGTTTCTTTGCTTGTCCAAGGTGACTTTACAGGACATTCAGTCCCTCCTGGGAAAGTTGAATTTTGCTTGCAGAATCATTCCCATAGGTAGGTTGTTAGAAGAATGTCGTTGGCTATGGCTGGTGTTCGTAAGCCTCATCATTTTCTGAGGGAGACGAGGGGATTAAAGGACGATTTGGGGATTTGGTTGAGGTTCCTGCAGGAGTTTAATGGGGCAACTTTGTTCCTGGAGTCCCGGGTGTCTAACATTGAGTTGGACTTGGTGACGGATGCTGCTGGGGGGCACGGTTTTGGGCATATTTTCAGGGTCACTGGTGTGCAGCCCCTTGGCCGCATGCCTGGGGAGCGATGGATTTGCTTTGTAATTTGGTGTTCCTGGAGTTGTTCCCCATTGTTGTGGCGTTGTTCGCCTGGGAAGGGGAGTTGGGGAATAAGTCCATCTTGTTCCATACGGATAATATGGGTGTGGTGGCGGCGGTTAACACCCTGTCGTCTTCTTCGCCCCCTGTTTTGCGTTTGCTGAGATTGTTAGTTTTAAAGTGTCTGCGCATGAATGTGTTGGTTAGGGCCAGGCATATTCCTGGTAAGTGTAAACTGATTGCAGACGCTTTATCTCGATTTCAGTGGAATCGTTTTCAGGAGTTGGCCCCTCAGGCAGATGCGATGGGGAGAGGTTGTCCGGAGCACCTATGGAGGCTTGGGGAGGAGGACTGGCTGGATTGGTAAAGAGTTCTTTGGCCCCAGGTACTTGGTCTGCCTATGTTAGAGTATGGTGGGAGTGGGAGAATTGGTTGTGGCAGGCCGGGGTTAGGGAGGGGGTGAATGATGTTACTGGCTCCCTCTTGGAGTGGTTGTGGCATTGGGGCAGATGGGGTTTGTCATCTGCGCATATGGACAGGAAACTGTCTGCCTTAGCTTTCAGGTTTAAGTTGTTGGGCCTTGGGGATGTGACCAAAGTTTTTTGGGTTCGGCAGGTTCTCAAAGGTCTGAAGAAAAAGTGTAGAAGGATTGATGGTAGGAAGCCCATTACTTTTGTAGTGTTAGTGAAGATTTGGGACATACTGCCCAGCATTTGTAATTCCCCATTTGAGATATGTTTATTTTGCACGGCCTTCGTCCTGGCTTTTTTCGGGGCCTTCCGTATTTCTGAATTAGTTAGTCCGAGCAAGGGGGTGCCGGGGGGTTTGAGGGTGGATGATGTGTTGTGGGGCGAGGGCAGGATGGATATGTTCCTAAAACAAAGTAAGACGGATCCGTATGGGAAGGGCAAGAGTGTAGTTTTATTTCCTAGTGGCAGTGTAGTTTGTCCCTGTGGTGTTCTGTCACAGTATGTGGCCATATGGCCAGCAGAGGCAGGGCCGCTGTTAGTTCATGAGGATGGGTCCTTTATGTCGCAATATCAGTTTAGGGCATTGTTGAAAGGGGCGGTGGGCCTTTTAGGGCTGTCACCGTCCGAGTTTGGGTCACATTCCTTCCGGATAGGGGCAGCAACTGAAGCATCTATGCAGGGTTTATGGGAGGATATGGTCAAACGTCTCAGCAGGTGGGGATCCACACGATACAGGTCATATGTGCGACCTGAGTTGAGGGTATTGGGTGTGTAACAGTTGGTTGATGGAGTCCTTTTCTTTTGTTTTCTTCTCTGGTGTGCAAAGTGTTTGGGTGATGGGGCACTTGTTCATTTATTGGGCCAGAGCTGAGGCTAGAAAAAAAGTGGACGACCTGCAGTTGGGGTGCCCGGTGATCAGCGAGAGGTAAAATGGTTGGGTGTCAGGGGTTTGCGGTGGGAGAGTTTGTTGCCAATGTTTGTGGATTACTGTAGGCAATTTCCTCCTCCGAGGGTGTTGATTGTGCATTTGGGGGGTAATGATTTAGGGGTTTTGTCCCAAAGGGAGCTGGTTAGGAGAATCAAGAGGGATTTAGGGAGGATTATCGATCTTCACCCGACTTTGAAAATTGTTTGGTCTCAGATTGTGCCAAGGCTGGTGTGGAGGGTGGCTTGGGATTACGACAGGTTGGAGAGAAGTCGGAGAAAAATCAATAAGTTCTTTTGTTAGGAGACTTGGGGGTGCCGTAGCTTACCACTCATATTTTGAGGAGGTGGGTGCTGGGGAGTTTTACTTGAAGGATGGGGTGCACCTTAACCAGTTTGGCCAGAAGCTGTTTTTACTGGACTTGAAGGAGGCTTTGAGAGGACTGTTGGGGTTGACAGGACTGGGCTGATTTCATCAGGCCAGTCGGTGGCGGGGGTGCTAGTTCTCATGCAGCAAAGAAAGGAATATGGCCAAGTGAATTGGGGGTTTAACAAGTTGCCTCTCCATGGGGTGAGTGTGCAATTGGGTTCTTATAGGGGCATGGGGTCCTCTAATAAGTGGAAGTGAGGTTGGTAACAGACTCAACAGGGATATAGTTGAGTCCAGATAGAGTAACGGCCATGTTTGCTAAATAAATAGGAACTAGCACCGCTGGGGTATTGTCTGGTATGGTTTAAAATGGTTTTAAGGTTAAGTTATTTAAGAACATTGGGTTGATGTTCATGTTTAAAATGTGGTAATTTATTAATAAATTAAAGTTTTTCTGGTTATTTAATAAAAAGTGCTGCGGCCAATTTGTACCAAGCCAATGTCTCCTGTGTCTTATTTTATGTGTGTATGGTCGGGGGTAGTATGGTGTTTATTGGAGGGGCCGTAACTTGTCGACTTTAAAGGTCATGAGTCATCAAATGCCAAAGTACATTCATATATTAGTAGTCACTTTATTCATCTGTAACGTTCTTTACTGTTAGCACTCTTTTAATCATACAGTCAGACAGACTTCACAGTAATACAACGCTATGAGGAACATGCACAGAGTATATGTCACTCAACCACTCGTCAAAAAGATAAGAGATAATGGGGCAGATTTACCAAGGAGCGGATGCTGCAATCTACCTCCCGTAGTTTCCTTCTCGCCAGATACTTAAGTTAAGAAGCAGGAGTCATAAGACCGCTGCTCCTTAACTTCTCCACCACCTCTGAGGTGGCGGACTTCAATCATCCCGATCAAATACAATCGGTATGATTGACACCCCCTACTAGCGGCTGATTGGACGTGAATGTTCAGGGGGCGGCATTGCACAAGCATTTTACCAAAAATGCTTGTGCAATATGCTGTCAGCATTTAGCAATGCTGGGCGGACAAGGTTTG